>NW_027467777.1:3941366-3986461 GCF_004210375.1 Tachypleus tridentatus
TTTACACCTAGTTTTTATATCAAACAGTAACAAGGTTTTTGAGTAGTCTGTATGTACATTGACATTACTTACTTTACACATAGGTTTATATCAAACAGTAACAATTGTACAGTAAGTGATCTCTGTATGTACATTAACATTACTTACTTTACAACCTAGTTTATATCAAACAGTAACAACTATACAGTAGTCTGTATGTACATGACAGTTACTTACATTTACACCTAGGTTTATATCAAACAGTAACAACTGTACAGAAGACTGTAATACATTGACATTACTTACTTTACACCTAGGTTTATATCAAACAGTAACAACTGTACAGTAGTTCAGTCAGTTCAGTGACATTACTTTACATTTACACACCTAGGTTTGTATCAAACAGTAACAACTGTACAGTAGTCTGTCAAGTACATTACGTATTTACTTTACACCTAGGTTTATATCAAACAGTACCAACTGTACAGAAGACTGTATGTACATTGACATTACTTACTTTACACCTAGGTTTATATCAAACAGTAAGAACTGTACAGTAGTCTGTATGTTACACTGCTATTACTTACTTTTTACACCTAGGGTTTCTATCAAACAGTAACAACTGTACAGTAGTCTATATGCACATTGACATTACTTACTTTACACTTAGGTTTATATCAAACAGTAACAACTGTACAGTAGTCTATATGCATTGACATTACTTACTTTACACCTAAGTTTATATCAAACAGTAACAACAGTACAGTAGTCTGTATGTACATTGACATTTACTTACTTTACACCTAGGTTTGTATATCAAACAGTAACAACTATACAGTAGTCTGTATGTACAGTAGTTGACATTACTTACTTTACACCTAGGTTTATATCAAACAGTAACAACTGTACAGTAGTCTGTATGTACATTGACATTACTTACTTTACACCTAGGTTTGTATCAAACAGTAACAACAGTACAGTAGTCACCTCATGTACATTGACATTACTTACTTTACACCTAGGTTTGTATCAAACAGTAACAACTGTACAGTAGTCTGTATGTACATTGACATTACTTACTTTACACCTGGGTTTATGTCAAACAGTAACAACTGTACGCAGTAGTATGTATGTACATTGACATTAATTACTTTACACCTAGGTTTATATCAAACAGTAACAACTGTACAGTAGTCTGTATGTACATTGACATTACTTACTTTACACCTAGGTTTATATCAAACAGTACCAACTGTACAGTAGTCTGTATGTACATTGACATTACTTACTTTACACCTAGGTTTATATCAAACAGTACCAACTATACAGTAGTCTGTATGTACATTGACATTACTTACTTTACACCTAGGGTTTATAGTTCAAACAGTAACAACTGTACAGTAGTCTGTATGTACATTGACATTACTTACTTTACACCTAGGTTTATATCAAACAGTAACAACTGTACAGTAGTCTGTATGTACATTGACATTACTTACTTTACACCTAGGTTTATATCAAACAGCAACAACTGCACAGTAGTATCTACATGTAAATTGACATTTACACCTAGGGTGTATCAAACAGTAACAATGTACAGTAGTCTGTATGTACATTGACATTACTTACTTTACACCTAGGTTTATATCAAACAGTACCAACTGTACAGTAGTCTGTATGTACATTGACATTACTTACTTTACACCTAGGTTTGTATCAAACAGTAACAACTGTACAGTAGTCTGTATGTACATTGACATTACTTACTTTACACCTAGGTTTGTATCAAACAGTAACAACTGTACAGTAGTCTGTATGTACATTGACATTACTTACTTTACACCTAGGTTTATATCAAACAGTAACAACTGTACAGTAGTCTGTATGTACATTGACATTACTTACTTTACACCTAGGTTTGTATTAAACTAACAACTATACAGTAGTCTGTATGTACATTGACATTACTTTACACCTAGGTTTATATCAAACAGTAACAACTGTACAGTAGTCTGTATGTACATTGACATTGCTTACTTTACACCTAGGTTTATATCAAACAGTACCAACTGTACAGTAGTCTGTATGTACATTGACATTACTTACTTTACACCTAGGTTTATATCAAACAGTAACAACTGTACAGTAGTCTGTATGTACATTGACATTACTTACTTTACACCTAGGTTTATATCAAACAGTACCAACTGTACAGTAGTCTGTATGTACATTGACATTACTTACTTTACACCTAGGTTTATATCAAACAGTAACAACAGTACAGTAGTCTGTATGTACATTGACATTACTTACTTTACAACTAGGTTTATATCATAAACAGTACCAACTGTACAGTAGTCTGTATGTACATTTGACACTTACTTTTACCTTCAAACAGTAACAACCTACAGTGGTATTATGTATTACATTACTTTACTACTACACCAGGTTTATATCAAACAGTAACAAACAGTGTCTGTATGTACATTGACATTACTTACTTTACACCTAGGTTTATATCAAACAGTAACAACTAGTACAGTAGTCTGTATGTACATTGACATTACTTACTTTACACCTAGGTTTATATCAAACAGTAACAACTTAACAGTAGTCTGTATGTACAGTACACTAGGTTTATATATGTACAGTAGTTGTGTACATTGACATTACTTACTTTACACCTAGGTTTATATCAAACAGTACCAACTGTACAGTAGTCTATATGTACATTGACATTACTTACTTTACACCTAGGTTTATATCAAACAGTAACAACTGTACAGTAGTCTGTATGTACATTGACATTACTTACTTTACACCTAGGTTTATATCAAACAGTAACAACTGTACAGTAGTCTGTATGTACATTGACATTACTTTACACCTTTACACCTACAGGTTTATATCAAACAGTATATCAACTGTACAGTAGTCTGTATGTACATTGACATTACTTACTTTACACCTAGGTTTATATCAAACAGTAACAACTGTACAGTAGTCTGTATGTACATTGACATTACTTACTTTACACCTAGGTTTATATCAAACAGTAACAACTGTACAGTAGTCTGTATGTACATTGACATTACTTACTTTACACCTAGGTTTATATCAAACAGTAACAACTGTACAGTAGTCTGTATGTACATTGACATTACTTACTTTACACCTAGGTTTATATCAAACAGTAACAACTGTACAGTAGTCTGTATGTACATTGACATTACTTACTTTACACCTAGGTTTGTATCAAACAGTAACAACTGTACAGTAGTCTGTATGTACATTGACATTACTTACTTTACACCTAGGTTTATATCAAACAGTAACAACTGTACAGTAGTCTGTATGTACATTGACATTACTTACACTACACCTAGGTTTATATCAAACAGTAACAACTGTACAGTAAGTCTGTATGTGGTCATTGACATTACTTACTTTACACCTAGGTTTATATCAAACAGTAACAACTGTACAGTAGTCTGTATGTACATTGACATTACTTACTTTACACCTAGGTTTCTATCAAACAGTAACAACTGTACAGTAGTCTTTATGTACACTGACATTACTTACTTTACACCTAGGTTTATATCAAACAGTAGCAACGGTACAGTAGTCTGTATGTACATTGACATTACTTACTTTACACCTAGGTTTATATCAAACAGTAACAACTGTACAGTAGTCTGTATGTACATTGACATTACTTACTTTACACCTAGGTTTATATCAAACAGTAACAACTGTACAGTAGTCTGTATGTACATTGACATTACTTACTTTACACCTAGGTTTATATCAAACTTAGTAACAACTGTACAGTAGTCTGTATGTACATTGACATTACTTACTTTACACCTAGGTTTATATCAAACAGTAACAACTGTACAGTAGTCTGTATGTACATTGACATTACTTACTTTACACCTAGGTTTATATCAAACAGTAACAACTGTACAGTAGTCTGTATGTACATTGACATTACTTACTTTACACCTAGGTTTATGTCAAACAGTACATTACTTACAATTACAGTAGTCTGTATGTACATTGACATTACTTACTTTACACCTGGGTTTTGTATTAAATTCAACTACTACAGTAGTCTGTATGTACATGACATTACGTGATTTCACCTAGGTTTGTTTCAACCAGTAACAATTGTACAGTAGTCTGTATGTACATTGACATTAATTACTTTACACCTAGGTTTATATCAAACGGTACCAACTGTACAGTAGTCTGTATGTACATTGACATTACATACTACACCTAGGTTTATGTCAAACGGTACCAACTGTCACAGGTAGTCTATATATTACTTAATTTACTCCTCAGTTTATACCAAACAGTAACAACTGTACAGTTCTCTGTAGGTACATTGACATTACTTACTTTACACCTAGGTTTGTATCAAACGAGTAATATCTAGACAGTAGTCTATATATACACTGACATTACTTACTTTTACACCTAGGTTTGTATCAAACAGTAACAACTGTGCAGTAGTTTCTGTACATACATTGACATTACTTACTTTACACCTAGGTTTGTATTAAACAGTAACAAATATACAGTAGTCTGTATGTACATTGACATTACTGACTTTACACCTAGGTTTCTATCAAACAGTAACAACTGTACAGTAGTCTGTATGCGTTGACATTACTGACTGCACTGGGTTTGTATCAAACAATAACAACGCAGTGAATCTGTATGTACAATGACATTACTTACTTTACACCTTGGTTTATAAACCAATACCAAACTGTACAGTAGTCTGTATGTACATTGACATTACTTACTTTAATTCTAGGTTTGTATCAAACAATTACCATGTACACAGTAGTCTGTATGTACATTGACATTACTTTACACCCCTGGGTTATATCAAACGGTAACAACTGTACAGTAGTCTGTATTTACATTGACATTGCTTACTTTACACCTAGGTTTATATCAAACAGGTACCAACTGTACAGTGGTCTGTATGTACATTGACATTAACTTACTTTACACCTAGGTTTATGTCAAACGCAGATAACAACAATGCAGTGGTCTGTATGTACATTGACATTACTTACTTTACACCTAGGTTTGTATCAAACAGTACAACTGTACAGTAGTCTGTATGTACATTACTACTTTACACCTACGTTTATATCAAACAGTAACAACTGCACAGAAGTCTGTATGTACATTACTTACTTTACACCTAGGTTTATATCAAACAGTAACAACTGTACAGTCGTCTGTATGTACATTGACATTGCTTACTTTACACCTGGGTTTATATCAGTAACGAACTGTAGGTTTATATGTTCACTTACTTTTACAGTTTATATCAAACAGTAACAACAGTGTACAGTAGTCTGTATGTACATTGACATTACTTACTTTACACCTAGGTTTATATCAAACAGTAACAACTGTACAGTAGTCTGTATGTACATTGACATTACTTACTTTACACCTAGGTTTATATCAAACAGTAACAACTGTACAGTAGTCTGTATGTACATTGACATTACTTACTTTACACCTAGGTTTATATCAAACAGTAACAACTGTACAGTAGTCTGTATGTACATTGACATTACTTACTTTACACCTAGGTTTATATCAAACAGTAACAACTGTACAGTAGTCTGTATGTACATTGACATTACTTACTTTACACCTAGGTTTATATCAAACAGTAACAACTGTACAGTAGTCTGTATGTACATTGACATTACTTACTTTACACCTAGGTTTATATCAAACAGTAACAACTGTACAGTAGTCTGTATGTACATTGACATTACTTACTTTACACCTAGGTTTATATCAAACAGTAACAACTGTACAGTAGTCTGTATGTACATTGACATTACTTACTTTACACCTAGGTTTATATCAAACAGTAACAACTGTACAGTAGTCTATATGCACATTGACATTACTTACTTTACACCTAGGTTTATATCAAACAGTAACAACTGTACAGTAGTCTGTATGTACATTACTTACTTTACACCTACGTTTATATCAAACAGTAACAACTGTACAGTAGTCTGTATGTACATTGACATTACTTACTTTACACCTAGGTTTATATCAAACAGTAACAACTGTACAGTAGTCTGTATGTACATTGACATTACTTACTTTACACCTAGGTTTATATCAAACAGTAACAACTGTACAGTAGTCTGTATGTACATTGACATTACTTACTTTACACCTAGGTTTATATCAGTAGTAACAACTACAGTAGTCTGTATGTACATTGACATTACTTACTTTACACCTAGGTTTATATCAAACAGTAACAACTGTACAGTAGTCTGTATGTACATTGACATTACTTACTTTACACCTAGGTTTATATCAAACAGTAACAACTGTACAGTAGTCTGTATGTACATTGACATTACTTACTTTACACCTAGGTTTATATCAAACAGTAACAACTGTACAGTAGTCTGTATGTACATTGACATTACTTACTTTACACCTAGGTTTATATCAAACAGTAACAACTGTACAGTAGTCTGTATGTACATTGACATTACTTACTTTACACCTAGGTTTATATCAAACAGTAACAACTGTACAGTAGTCTGTATGTACATTGACATTACTTACTTTACACCTAGGTTTATATCAAACAGTAACAACTGTACAGTAGTCTGTATGTACATTGACATTACTTACTTTACACCTAGGTTTATATCAAACAGTAACAACTGTACAGTAGTCTGTATGTACATTGACATTACTTACTTTACACCTAGGTTTATATCAAACAGTAACAACTGTACAGTAGTCTGTATGTACATTGACATTACTTACTTTACACCTAGGTTTATATCAAACAGTAACAACTGTACAGTAGTCTGTATGTACATTGACATTACTTACTTTACACCTAGGTTTATATCAAACAGTACCAACTGTACAGTAGTCTGTATGTACATTGACATTAATTACTTTACACCTAGGTTTATATGTAACAACTGCACAGAAGTCTGTATGTACATTACTTACTTTACACCTAGGTTTATATCAAACAGTAACAACTGTACAGTAGTCTGTATGTACATTGACATTACTTACTTTACACCTAGGTTTATATCAAACAGTAACAACTGTACAGTAGTCTGTATGTACATTGACATTACTTACTTTACACCTAGGTTTATATCAAACAGTAACAACTGTACAGTAGTCTGTATGTACATTGACATTACTTACTTTACACCTAGGTTTATATCAAACAGTAACAACTGTACAGTAGTCTGTATGTACATTGACATTACTTACTTTACACCTAGGTTTATATCAAACAGTAACAACTGTACAGTAGTCTGTATGTACATTGACATTACTTACTTTACACCTAGGTTTATATCAAACAGTAACAACTGTACAGTAGTCTGTATGTACATTGACATTACTTACTTTACACCTAGGTTTATATCAAACAGTAACAACTGTACAGTAGTCTGTATGTACATTGACATTACTTACTTTACACCTAGGTTTATATCAAACAGTAACAACTGTACAGTAGTCTGTATGTACATTGACATTACTTACTTTACACCTAGGTTTATATCAAACAGTAACAACTGTACAGTAGTCTGTATGTACATTGACATTACTTACTTTACACCTAGGTTTATATCAAACAGTAACAACAACTGTACATTGTAGTACACCTAGGTTTATATCAAACAGTACATTGTACATTACATTACATTTACACCTAGGTTTATATCAAACAGTAACAACTGTACAGTAGTCTGTATGTACATTGACATTACTTACTTTACACCTAGGTTTATATCAAACAGTAACAACTGTACAGTAGTCTGTATGTACATTGACATTACTTACTTTACACCTAGGTTTATATCAAACAGTAACAACTGTACAGTAGTCTGTATGTACATTGACATTACTTACTTTACACCTAGGTTTATATCAAACAGTAACAACTGTACAGTAGTCTGTATGTACATTGACATTACTTACTTTACACCTAGGTTTATATCAAACAGTAACAACTGTACAGTAGTCTGTATGTACATTGACATTACTTACTTTACACCTAGGTTTATATCAAACAGTAACAACTGTACAGTAGTCTGTATGTACATTGACATTACTTACTTTACACCTAGGTTTATATCAAACAGTAACAACTGTACAGTAGTCTGTATGTACATTGACATTACTTACTTTACACCTAGGTTTATATCAAACAGTAACAACTGTACAGTAGTCTGTATGTACATTGACATTACTTACTTTACACCTAGGTTTATATCAAACAGTAACAACTGTACAGTACAGTAGTCTGTATGTACATTGACATTACTTACTTTACACCTAGGTTTATATCAAACAGTAACAACTGTACAGTAGTCTGTATGTACATTGACATTACTTACTTTACACCTAGGTTTATATCAAACAGTAACAACTGTACAGTAGTCTGTATGTACATTGACATTACTTACTTTACACCTAGGTTTATATCAAACAGTAACAACTGTACAGTAGTCTGTATGTACATTGACATTACTTACTTTACACCTAGGTTTATATCAAACAGTAACAACTGTACAGTAGTCTGTATGTACATTGACATTACTTACTTTACACCTAGGTTTATATCAAACAGTAACAACTGTACAGTAGTCTGTATGTACATTGACATTACTTACTTTACACCTAGGTTTATATCAAACAGTAACAACTGTACAGTAGTCTGTATGTACATTGACATTACTTACTTTACACCTAGGTTTATATCAAACAGTAACAACTGTACAGTAGTCTGTATGTACATTGACATTACTTACTTTACACCTAGGTTTATATCAAACAGTAACAACTGTACAGTAGTCTGTATGTACATTGACATTACTTACTTTACACCTAGGTTTATATCAAACAGTAACAACTGTACAGTAGTCTGTATGTACATTGACATTACTTACTTTACACCTAGGTTTATATCAAACAGTAACAACTGTACAGTAGTCTGTATGTACATTGACATTACTTACTTTACACCTAGGTTTATATCAAACAGTAACAACTGTACAGTAGTCTGTATGTACATTGACATTACTTACTTTACACCTAGGTTTATATCAAACAGTAACAACTGTACAGTAGTCTGTATGTACATTGACATTACTTACTTTACACCTAGGTTTATATCAAACAGTAACAACTGTACAGTAGTCTGTATGTACATTGACATTACTTACTTTACACCTAGGTTTATATCAAACAGTAACAACTGTACAGTAGTCTGTATGTACATTGACATTACTTACTTTACACCTAGGTTTATATCAAACAGTAACAACTGTACAGTAGTCTGTATGTACATTGACATTACTTACTTTACACCTAGGTTTATATCAAACAGTAACAACTGTACAGTAGTCTGTATGTACATTGACATTACTTACTTTACACCTAGGTTTATATCAAACAGTAACAACTGTACAGTAGTCTGTATGTACATTGACATTACTTACTTTACACCTAGGTTTATATCAAACAGTAACAACTGTACAGTAGTCTGTATGTACATTGACATTACTTACTTTACACCTAGGTTTATATCAAACAGTAACAACTGTACAGTAGTCTGTATGTACATTGACATTACTTACTTTACACCTAGGTTTATATCAAACAGTAACAACTGTACAGTAGTCTGTATGTACATTGACATTACTTACTTTACACCTAGGTTTATATCAAACAGTAACAACTGTACAGTAGTCTGTATGTACATTGACATTACTTACTTTACACCTAGGTTTATATCAAACAGTAACAACTGTACAGTAGTCTGTATGTACATTGACATTACTTACTTTACACCTAGGTTTATATCAAACAGTAACAACTGTACAGTAGTCTGTATGTACATTGACATTACTTACTTTACACCTAGGTTTATATCAAACAGTAACAACTGTACAGTAGTCTGTATGTACATTGACATTACTTACTTTACACCTAGGTTTATATCAAACAGTAACAACTGTACAGTAGTCTGTATGTACATTGACATTACTTACTTTACACCTAGGTTTATATCAAACAGTAACAACTGTACAGTAGTCTGTATGTACATTGACATTACTTACTTTACACCTAGGTTTATATCAAACAGTAACAACTGTACAGTAGTCTGTATGTACATTGACATTACTTACTTTACACCTAGGTTTATATCAAACAGTAACAACTGTACAGTAGTCTGTATGTACATTGACATTACTTACTTTACACCTAGGTTTATATCAAACAGTAACAACTGTACAGTAGTCTGTATGTACATTGACATTACTTACTTTACACCTAGGTTTATATCAAACAGTAACAACTGTACAGTAGTCTGTATGTACATTGACATTACTTACTTTACACCTAGGTTTATATCAAACAGTAACAACTGTACAGTAGTCTGTATGTACATTGACATTACTTACTTTACACCTAGGTTTATATCAAACAGTAACAACTGTACAGTAGTCTGTATGTACATTGACATTACTTACTTTACACCTAGGTTTATATCAAACAGTAACAACTGTACAGTAGTCTGTATGTACATTGACATTACTTACTTTACACCTAGGTTTATATCAAACAGTAACAACTGTACAGTAGTCTGTATGTACATTGACATTACTTACTTTACACCTAGGTTTATATCAAACAGTAACAACTGTACAGTAGTCTGTATGTACATTGACATTACTTACTTTACACCTAGGTTTATATCAAACAGTAACAACTGTACAGTAGTCTGTATGTACATTGACATTACTTACTTTACACCTAGGTTTATATCAAACAGTAACAACTGTACAGTAGTCTGTATGTACATTGACATTACTTACTTTACACCTAGGTTTATCAAATCAACTGTACAGTCTGTGTACATTGACATTACTTACTTTACAGTTTATATCAAACAGTAACAACTGTACAGTAGTCATATGTACATTACTTACTTTACACCTAAGTTTATATCAAACAGTAACAACTGTACAGTAGTCTGTATGTACATTGACATTACTTACTTTACACCTAGGTTTATATCAAACAGTAACAACTGTACAGTAGTCTGTATGTACATTGACATTACTTACTTTACACCTAGGTTTATATCAAACAGTAACAACTGTACAGTAGTCTGTATGTACATTGACATTACTTACTTTACACCTAGGTTTATATCAAACAGTAACAACTGTACAGTAGTCTGTATGTACATTGACATTACTTACTTTACACCTAGGTTTATATCAAACAGTAACAACTGTACAGTAGTCTGTATGTACATTGACATTACTTACTTTACACCTAGGTTTATATCAAACAGTAACAACTGTACAGTAGTCTGTATGTACATTGACATTACTTACTTTACAGTAGGTTTATATCAAACAGTAACAACTGTACAGTAGTCTGTATGTACATTACATTACTTACTTTACACCTAGGTTTATATCAAACAGTAACAACTGTACAGTAGTCTGTATGTACATTGACATTACTTACTTTACACCTAGGTTTATATCAAACAGTAACAACTGTACAGTAGTCTGTATGTACATTGACATTACTTACTTTACACCTAGGTTTATATCAAACAGTAACAACTGTACAGTAGTCTGTATGTACATTGACATTACTTACTTTACACCTAGGTTTATATCAAACAGTAACAACTGTACAGTAGTCTGTATGTACATTGACATTACATTACTTACTTTACACCTAGGTTTATATCAAACAGTAACAACTGTACAGTAGTCTGTATGTACATTGACATTACTTACTTTACACCTAGGTTTATATCAAACAGTAACAACTGTACAGTAGTCTGTATGTACATTGACATTACTTACTTTACACCTAGGTTTATATCAAACAGTAACAACTGTACAGTAGTCTGTAGTACATTGTACACCTAGGTTTATATCAAACAGTACAACTGTACAGAGTCATGTACATTACATTTTACACCTAGGTTTATATCAAACAGTAACAACTGTACAGTAGTCTGTATGTACATTGACATTACTTACTTTACACCTAGGTTTATATCAAACAGTAACAACTGTACAGTAGTCTGTATGTACATTGACATTACTTACTTTACACCTAGGTTTATATCAAACAGTAACAACTGTACAGTAGTCTGTATGTACATTGACATTACTTACTTTACACCTAGGTTTATATCAAACAGTAACAACTGTACAGTAGTCTGTATGTACATTGACATTACTTACTTTACACCTAGGTTTATATCAAACAGTAACAACTGTACAGTAGTCTGTATGTACATTGACATTACTTACTTTACACCTAGGTTTATATCAAACAGTAACAACTGTACAGTAGTCTGTATGTACATTGACATTACTTACTTTACACCTAGGTTTATATCAAACAGTAACAACTGTACAGTAGTCTGTATGTACATTGACATTACTTACTTTACACCTAGGTTTATATCAAACAGTAACAACTGTACAGTAGTCTGTATGTACATTGACATTACTTACTTTACACCTAGGTTTATATCAAACAGTAACAACTGTACAGTAGTCTGTATGTACATTGACATTACTTACTTTACACCTAGGTTTATATCAAACAGTAACAACTGTACAGTAGTCTGTATGTACATTGACATTACTTACTTTACACCTAGGTTTATATCAAACAGTAACAACTGTACAGTAGTCTGTATGTACATTGACATTACTTACTTTACACCTAGGTTTATATCAAACAGTAACAACTGTACAGTAGTCTGTATGTACATTGACATTACTTACTTTACACCTAGGTTTATATCAAACAGTAACAACTGTACAGTAGTCTGTATGTACATTGACATTACTTACTTTACACCTAGGTTTATATCAAACAGTAACAACTGTACAGTAGTCTGTATGTACATTGACATTACTTACTTTACACCTAGGTTTATATCAAACAGTAACAACTGTACAGTAGTCTGTATGTACATTGACATTACTTACTTTACACCTAGGTTTATATCAAACAGTAACAACTGTACAGTAGTCTGTATGTACATTGACATTACTTACTTTACACCTAGGTTTATATCAAACAGTAACAACTGTACAGTAGTCTGTATGTACATTGACATTACTTACTTTACACCTAGGTTTATATCAAACAGTAACAACTGTACAGTAGTCTGTATGTACATTGACATTACTTACTTTACACCTAGGTTTATATCAAACAGTAACAACTGTACAGTAGTCTGTATGTACATTGACATTACTTACTTTACACCTAGGTTTATATCAAACAGTAACAACTGTACAGTAGTCTGTATGTACATTGACATTACTTACTTTACACCTAGGTTTATATCAAACAGTAACAACTGTACAGTAGTCTGTATGTACATTGACATTACTTACTTTACACCTAGGTTTATATCAAACAGTAACAACTGTACAGTAGTCTGTATGTACATTGACATTACTTACTTTACACCTAGGTTTATATCAAACAGTAACAACTGTACAGTAGTCTGTATGTACATTGACATTACTTACTTTACACCTAGGTTTATATCAAACAGTAACAACTGTACAGTAGTCTGTATGTACATTGACATTACTTACTTTACACCTAGGTTTATATCAAACAGTAACAACTGTACAGTAGTCTAGGTTTATATGTACAATTGACATTACTTACTTTACACCTAGGTTTATATCAAACAGTAACAACTGTACAGTAGTCTGTATGTACATTGACATTACTTACTTTACACCTAGGTTTATATCAAACAGTAACAACTGTACAGTAGTCTGTATGTACATTGACATTACTTACTTTACACCTAGGTTTATATCAAACAGTAACAACTGTACAGTAGTCTGTATGTACATTGACATTACTTACTTTACACCTAGGTTTATATCAAACAGTAACAACTGTACAGTAGTCTGTATGTACATTGACATTACTTACTTTACACCTAGGTTTATATCAAACAGTAACAACTGTACAGTAGTCTGTATGTACATTGACATTACTTACTTTACACCTAGGTTTATATCAAACAGTAACAACTGTACAGTAGTCTGTATGTACATTGACATTACTTACTTTACACCTAGGTTTATATCAAACAGTAACAACTGTACAGTAGTCTGTATGTACATTGACATTACTTACTTTACACCTAGGTTTATATCAAACAGTAACAACTGTACAGTAGTCTGTATGTACATTGACATTACTTACTTTACACCTAGGTTTATATCAAACAGTAACAACTGTACAGTAGTCTGTATGTACATTGACATTACTTACTTTACACCTAGGTTTATATCAAACAGTAACAACTGTACAGTAGTCTGTATGTACATTGACATTACTTACTTTACACCTAGGTTTATATCAAACAGTAACAACTGTACAGTAGTCTGTATGTACATTGACATTACTTACTTTACACCTAGGTTTATATCAAACAGTAACAACTGTACAGTAGTCTGTATGTACATTGACATTACTTACTTTACACCTAGGTTTATATCAAACAGTAACAACTGTACAGTAGTCTGTATGTACATTGACATTACTTACTTTACACCTAGGTTTATATCAAACAGTAACAACTGTACAGTAGTCTGTATGTACATTGACATTACTTACTTTACACCTAGGTTTATATCAAACAGTAACAACTGTACAGTAGTCTGTATGTACATTGACATTACTTACTTTACACCTAGGTTTATATCAAACAGTAACAACTGTACAGTAGTCTGTATGTACATTGACATTACTTACTTTACACCTAGGTTTATATCAAACAGTAACAACTGTACAGTAGTCTGTATGTACATTGACATTACTTACTTTACACCTAGGTTTATATCAAACAGTAACAACTGTACAGTAGTCTGTATGTACATTGACATTACTTACTTTACACCTAGGTTTATATCAAACAGTAACAACTGTACAGTAGTCTGTATGTACATTGACATTACTTACTTTACACCTAGGTTTATATCAAACAGTAACAACTGTACAGTAGTCTGTATGTACATTGACATTACTTACTTTACACCTAGGTTTATATCAAACAGTAACAACTGTACAGTAGTCTGTATGTACATTGACATTACTTACTTTACACCTAGGTTTATATCAAACAGTAACAACTGTACAGTAGTCTGTATGTACATTGACATTACTTACTTTACACCTAGGTTTATATCAAACAGTAACAACTGTACAGTAGTCTGTATGTACATTGACATTACTTACTTTACACCTAGGTTTATATCAAACAGTAACAACTGTACAGTAGTCTGTATGTACATTGACATTACTTACTTTACACCTAGGTTTATATCAAACAGTAACAACTGTACAGTAGTCTGTATGTACATTGACATTACTTACTTTACACCTAGGTTTATATCAAACAGTAACAACTGTACAGTAGTCTGTATGTACATTGACATGTACATTGACATTACTTACTTTACACCTAGGTTTATATCAAACAGTAACAACTGTACAGTAGTCTGTATGTACATTGACATTACTTACTTTACACCTAGGTTTTATCAAACAGTAACAACTGTACAGTAGTCAAACCTAGGTAAGTAACAACTGTACAGTAGTCTGTATGTACATTGACATTACTTACTTTACACCTAGGTTTATATCAAACAGTAACAACTGTACAGTAGTCTGTATGTACATTGACATTACTTACTTTACACCTAGGTTTATATCAAACAGTAACAACTGTACAGTAGTCTGTATGTACATTGACATTACTTACTTTACACCTAGGTTTATATCAAACAGTAACAACTGTACAGTAGTCTGTATGTACATTGACATTACTTACTTTACACCTAGGTTTATATCAAACAGTAACAACTGTACAGTAGTCTGTATGTACATTGACATTACTTTACTAGGTTTTATCAAACAGTAACAACCTAGGTTTATATCAAACAGTAACAACTGTACAGTAGTCTGTATGTACATTGACATTACTTACTTTACACCTAGGTTTATATCAAACAGTAACAACTGTACAGTAGTCTGTATGTACATTGACATTACTTACTTTACACCTAGGTTTATATCAAACAGTAACAACTGTACAGTAGTCTGTATGTACATTGACATTACTTACTTTACACCTAGGTTTATATCAAACAGTAACAACTGTACAGTAGTCTGTATGTACATTGACATTACTTACTTTACACCTAGGTTTATATCAAACAGTAACAACTGTACAGTAGTCTGTATGTACATTGACATTACTTACTTTACACCTAGGTTTATATCAAACAGTAACAACTGTACAGTAGTCTGTATGTACATTGACATTACTTACTTTACACCTAGGTTTATATCAAACAGTAACAACTGTACAGTAGTCTGTATGTACATTGACATTACTTACTTTACACCTAGGTTTATATCAAACAGTAACAACTGTACAGTCTGTAGTCACCTAGGTTTATATCAAACAGTATGTACAGTAGTCTGTACATTGACATTACTTACTTTACACCTAGGTTTATATCAAACAGTAACAACTGTACAGTAGTCTGTATGTACATTGACATTACTTACTTTACACCTAGGTTTATATCAAAACAAGTACAGTAGTCAACTGACATTACTTACTTTAGTCTAGGTTTATATCAAACAGTACAATTGACTGTATGTACATTACTTACTTTACACCTAGGTTTTTATATCAAAACAGTCTGTATGTAACTGTACTTACTTTAGTCTGTTTATATGTACACTGACATTATTGACATTACTTTTACACCTAGGTTTATATCAAACAGTAACAACTGTACAGTAGTCTGTATGTACATTGACATTACTTACTTTACACCTAGGTTTATATCAAACAGTAACAACTGTACAGTAGTCTGTATGTACATTGACATTACTTACTTTACACCTAGGTTTATATCAAACAGTAACAACTGTACAGTAGTCTGTATGTACATTGACATTACTTACTTTACACCTAGGTTTATATCAAACAGTAACAACTGTACAGTAGTCTGTATGTACATTGACATTACTTACTTTACACCTAGGTTTATATCAAACAGTAACAACTGTACAGTAGTCTGTATGTACATTGACATTACTTACTTTACACCTAGGTTTATATCAAACAGTAACAACTGTACAGTAGTCTGTATGTACATTGACATTACTTACTTTACACCTAGGTTTATATCAAACAGTAACAACTGTACAGTAGTCTGTATGTACATTGACATTACTTACTTTACACCTAGGTTTATATCAAACAGTAACAACTGTACAGTAGTCTGTATGTACATTGACATTACTTACTTTACACCTAGGTTTATATCAAACAGTAACAACTGTACAGTAGTCTGTATGTACATTGACATTACTTACTTTACACCTAGGTTTATATCAAACAGTAACAACTGTACAGTAGTCTGTATGTACATTGACATTACTTACTTTACACCTAGGTTTATATCAAACAGTAACAACTGTACAGTAGTCTGTATGTACATTGACATTACTTACTTTACACCTAGGTTTATATCAAACAGTAACAACTGTACAGTAGTCTGTATGTACATTGACATTACTTACTTTACACCTAGGTTTATATCAAACAGTAACAACTGTACAGTAGTCTGTATGTACATTGACATTACTTACTTTACACCTAGGTTTATATCAAACAGTAACAACTGTACAGTAGTCTGTATGTACATTGACATTACTTACTTTACACCTAGGTTTATATCAAACAGTAACAACTGTACATTACTTACTTTACACCTAGGTTTATATCAAACAGTAACAACTGTACAGTCTGTATGTACATTACATTTACTTTACACCTAGGTTTATATCAAACAGTAACAACTGTACAGTAGTCTGTATGTACATTGACATTACTTACTTTACACCTAGGTTTATATCAAACAGTAACAAGTCTGTACAGACATTACTTACTTTACACCTAGGTTTATATCAAACAGTAACAACTGTACATTGACATTACTTACTTTACACCTAGGTTTATATCAAACAGTAACAACTGTACAGTAGTCTGTATGTACATTGACATTACTTACTTTACACCTAGGTTTATATCAAACAGTAACAACTGTACAGTAGTCTGTATGTACATTGACATTACTTACTTTACACCTAGGTTTATATCAAACAGTAACAACTGTACAGTAGTCTGTATGTACATTGACATTACTTACTTTACACCTAGGTTTATATCAAACAGTAACAACTGTACAGTAGTCTGTATGTACATTGACATTACTTACTTTACACCTAGGTTTATATCAAACAGTAACAACTGTACAGTAGTCTGTATGTACATTGACATTACTTACTTTACACCTAGGTTTATATCAAACAGTAACAACTGTACAGTAGTCTGTATGTACATTGACATTACTTACTTTACACCTAGGTTTATATCAAACAGTAACAACTGTACAGTAGTCTGTATGTACATTGACATTACTTACTTTACACCTAGGTTTATATCAAACAGTAACAACTGTACAGTAGTCTGTATGTACATTGACATTACTTACTTTACACCTAGGTTTATATCAAACAGTAACAACTGTACAGTAGTCTGTATGTACATTGACATTACTTACTTTACACCTAGGTTTATATCAAACAGTATGTACAACTGTACAGTAGGTCTATATGTACATTGACATTACTTTACTTTACACCTAGGTTTATATCAAACAGTAACAACTGTACAGTAGTCTGTATGTACATTGACATTACTTACTTTACACCTAGGTTTATATCAAACAGTAACAACTGTACAGTAGTCTGTATGTACATTGACATTACTTACTTTACACCTAGGTTTATATCAAACAGTAACAACTGTACAGTAGTCTGTATGTACATTGACATTACTTACTTTACACCTAGGTTTATATCAAACAGTAACAACTGTACAGTAGTCTGTATGTACATTGACATTACTTACTTTACACCTAGGTTTATATCAAACAGTAACAACTGTACAGTAGTCTGTATGTACATTGACATTACTTACTTTACACCTAGGTTTATATCAAACAGTAACAACTGTACAGTAGTCTGTATGTACATTGACATTACTTACTTTACACCTAGGTTTATATCAAACAGTAACAACTGTACAGTAGTCTGTCAGTACATTGACATTACTTACTTTACACCTAGGTTTATATCAAACAGTAACAACTGTACAGTAGTCTGTATGTACATTGACATTACTTACTTTACACCTAGGTTTATATCAAACAGTACTGTACAAACAGTACTTACTTTAACCTGTCAAACACAACTGTACAGTAGTCTGTATGTACATTGACATTACTTACTTTACACCTAGGTTTATATCAAACAGTAACAACTGTACAGTAGTCTGTATGTACATTGACATTACTTACTTTACACCTAGGTTTATATCAAACAGTAACAACTGTACAGTAGTCTGTATTGTACATTAGGTTTATATCAAACAGTAACAACTTACTTAGTCTGTATGTTTACACCTAGGTTTATATCAAACAGTAACAACTGTACAGTAGTCTGTATGTACATTGACATTACTTTTACTTTACACCTAGGTTTATATCAAACAGTAACAACTGTACAGTAGTCTGTATGTACATTGACATTACTTACTTTACACCTAGGTTTATATCAAACAGTAACAACTGTACAGTAGTCTGTATGTACATTGACATTACTTACTTTACACCTAGGTTTATATCAAACAGTAACAACTGTACAGTAGTCTGTATGTACATTGACATTACTTACTTTACACCTAGGTTTATATCAAACAGTAACAACTGTACAGTAGTCTGTATGTACATTGACATTACTTACTTTACACCTAGGTTTATATCAAACAGTAACAACTGTACAGTAGTCTGTATGTACATTGACATTACTTACTTTACACCTAGGTTTATATATATCAAACAGTAACAACTGTACAGTAGTCTGTATGTACATTGACATTACTTACTTTACACCTAGGTTTATATCAAACAGTAACAACTGTACAGTAGTCTGTATGTACATTGACATTACTTACTTTACACCTAGGTTTATATCAAACAGTAACAACTGTACAGTAGTCTGTATGTACATTGACATTACTTACTTTACACCTAGGTTTATATCAAACAGTAACAACTGTACAGTAGTCTGTATGTACATTGACATTACTTACTTTACACCTAGGTTTATATCAAACAGTAACAACTGTACAGTAGTCTGTATGTACATTGACATTACTTACTTTACACCTAGGTTTATATCAAACAGTAACAACTGTACAGTAGTCTGTATGTACATTGACATTACTTACTTTACACCTAGGTTTATATCAAACAGTAACAACTGTACAGTAGTCTGTATGTACATTGACATTACTTACTTTACACCTAGGTTTATATCAAACAGTAACAACTGTACAGTAGTCTGTATGTACATTGACATTACTTACTTTACACCTAGGTTTATATCAAACAGTAACAACTGTACAGTAGTCTGTATGTACATTGACATTACTTACTTTCTGTATCAAACAGTACAAACTGTACAGTAGTCTGTATGTACATTACTTACTTTACACCTAGGTTTATATCAAACAGTAACAACTGTACAGTAGTCTGTATGTACATTGACATTACTTACTTTACACCTAGGTTTATATCAAAAACAAGTACACTGTAACATTGACATTACTTACTTTACAGTAGTCTGTACAGTAGTCTGTATGTACATTGACATTACTTACTTTACACCTAGGTTTATATCAAACAGTAACAACTGTACAGTAGTCTGTATGTACATTGACATTACTTACTTTACACCTAGGTTTATATCAAACAGTAACAACTGTACAGTAGTCTGTATGTACATTGACATTACTTACTTTACACCTAGGTTTATATCAAACAGTAACAACTGTACAGTAGTCTGTATGTACATTGACATTACTTACTTTACACCTAGGTTTATATCAAACAGTAACAACTGTACAGTAGTCTGTATGTACATTGACATTACTTACTTTACACCTAGGTTTATATCAAACAGTAACAACTGTACAGTAGTCTGTATGTACATTGACATTACTTACTTTACACCTAGGTTTATATCAAACAGTAACAACTGTACAGTAGTCTGTATGTACATTGACATTACTTACTTTACACCTAGGTTTATATCAAACAGTAACAACTGTACAGTAGTCTGTATGTACATTGACATTACTTACTTTACACCTAGGTTTATATCAAACAGTAACAACTGTACAGTAGTCTGTATGTACATTGACATTACTTACTTTACACCTAGGTTTATATCAAACAGTAACAACTGTACAGTACACCTGTATGTACATTGACATTACTTACTTTACACCTAGGTTTATATCAAACAGTAACAACTATACAGCATCTGTATGTACATTAACATTACTTACTATACACCTAGGTTTATATCAAATAGTAACAACTGTACAGTAGTCTGTATGTACATTGACATTACTTACTTTACACCTAGGTTTATATCAAACAGTAACAACTGTACAGTAGTCTGTATGTACATTGACATTACTTACTTTACACCTAGGTTTATATCAAACAGTAACAACTGTACAGTAGTCTGTATGTACATTGACATTACTTACTTTACACCTAGGTTTATATCAAACAGTAACAACTGTACAGTAGTCTGTATGTACATTGACATTACTTACTTTACACCTAGGTTTATATCAAACAGTAACAACTGTACAGTAGTCTGTATGTACATTGACATTACTTACTTTACACCTAGGTTTATATCAAACAGTAACAACTGTACAGTAGTCTGTATGTACATTGACATTACTTACTTTACACCTAGGTTTATATCAAACAGTAACAACTGTACAGTAGTCTGTATGTACATTGACATTACTTACTTTACACCTAGGTTTATATCAAACAGTAACAACTGTACAGTAGTCTGTATGTACATTGACATTACTTACTTTACACCTAGGTTTATATCAAACAGTAACAACTGTACAGTAGTCTGTATGTACATTGACATTACTTACTTTACACCTAGGTTTATATCAAACAGTAACAACTGTACAGTAGTCTGTATGTACATTGACATTACTTACTTTACACCTAGGTTTATATCAAACAGTAACAACTGTACAGTAGTCTGTATGTACATTGACATTACTTACTTTACACCTAGGTTTATATCAAACAGTAACAACTGTACAGTAGTCTGTATGTACATTGACATTACTTACTTTACACCTAGGTTTATATCAAACAGTAACAACTGTACAGTAGTCTGTATGTACATTGACATTACTTACTTTACACCTAGGTTTATATCAAACAGTAACAACTGTACAGTAGTCTGTATGTACATTGACATTACTTACTTTACACCTAGGTTTATATCAAACAGTAACAACTGTACAGTAGTCTGTATGTACATTGACATTACTTACTTTACACCTAGGTTTATATCAAACAGTAACAACTGTACAGTAGTCTGTATGTACATTGACATTACTTACTTTACACCTAGGTTTATATCAAACAGTAACAACTGTACAGTAGTCTGTATGTACATTGACATTACTTACTTTACACCTAGGTTTATATCAAACAGTAACAACTGTACAGTAGTCTGTATGTACATTGACATTACTTACTTTACACCTAGGTTTATATCAAACAGTAACAACTGTACAGTAGTCTGTATGTACATTGACATTACTTACTTTACACCTAGGTTTATATCAAACAGTAACAACTGTACAGTAGTCTGTATGTACATTGACATTACTTACTTTACACCTAGGTTTATATCAAACAGTAACAACTGTACAGTACAGTCTGTATGTACATTGACATTACATTACTTTACACCTAGGTTTATATCAAACAGTAACAACTGTACAGTAGTCTGTATGTACATTGACATTACTTACTTTACACCTAGGTTTATATCAAACAGTAACAACTGTACAGTAGTCTGTATGTACATTGACATTATTACTTTACACCTAGGTTTATACACCTAGTAACAACTGTACAGTAGTCTGTATGTACATTGACATTACTTACTTTACACCTAGGTTTATATCAAACAGTAACAACTGTACAGTAGTCTGTATGTACATTGACATTACTTACTTTACACCTAGGTTTATATCAAACAGTAACAACTGTACAGTAGTCTGTATGTACATTGACATTACTTACTTTACACCTAGGTTTATATCAAACAGTAACAACTGTACAGTAGTCTGTATGTACATTGACATTACTTACTTTACACCTAGGTTTATATCAAACAGTAACAACTGTACAGTAGTCTGTATGTACATTGACATTACTTACTTTACACCTAGGTTTATATCAAACAGTAACAACTGTACAGTAGTCTGTATGTACATTGACATTACTTACTTTACACCTAGGTTTATATCAAACAGTAACAACTGTACAGTAGTCTGTATGTACATTGACATTACTTACTTTACACCTAGGTTTATATCAAACAGTAACAACTGTACAGTAGTCTGTATGTACATTGACATTACTTACTTTACACCTAGGTTTATATCAAACAGTAACAACTGTACAGTAGTCTGTATGTACATTGACATTACTTACTTTACACCTAGGTTTATATCAAACAGTAACAACTGTACAGTAGTCTGTACATTGACATTACTTACTTTACACCTAGGTTTATATCAAACAGTAACATTACTTACTTTACACCTAGGTTTATATCAAACAGTAACAACTGTACAGTAGTCTGTATGTACATTGACATTACTTACTTTACACCTAGGTTTATATCAAACAGTAACAACTGTACAGTAGTCTGTATGTACATTGACATTACTTACTTTACACCTAGGTTTATATCAAACAGTAACAACTGTACAGTAGTCTGTATGTACATTGACATTACTTACTTTACACCTAGGTTTATATCAAACAGTAACAACTGTACAGTAGTCTGTATGTACATTGACATTACTTACTTTACACCTAGGTTTATATCAAACAGTAACAACTGTACAGTAGTCTGTATGTACATTGACATTACTTACTTTACACCTAGGTTTATATCAAACAGTAACAACTGTACAGTAGTCTGTATGTACATTGACATTACTTTACACCTAGGTTTATATCAAACAGTAACAACTGTACAGTAGTCTGTATGTACATTGACATTACTTACTTTACACCTAGGTTTATATCAAACAGTAACAACTGTACAGTAGTCTGTATGTACATTGACAGTAGTCTGTATGTACATTGACATTACTTACTTTACACCTAGGTTTATATCAAACAGTAACAACTGTACAGTAGTCTGTATGTACATTGACATTACTTACTTTACACCTAGGTTTATATCAAACAAGTACAAGTCAACTGTACACTTTAGTCTGTATGTACATTGACATTCTGTATGTACATTACTTTACACCTAGGTTTATATCAAACAGTAACAACTGTACAGTAGTCTGTATGTACATTGACATTACTTACTTTACACCTAGGTTTATATCAAACAGTAACAACTGTACAGTAGTCTGTATGTACATTGACATTACTTACTTTACACCTAGGTTTATATCAAACAGTAACAACTGTACAGTAGTCTGTATGTACATTGACATTACTTACTTTACACCTAGGTTTATATCAAACAGTAACAACTGTACAGTAGTCTGTATGTACATTGACATTACTTACTTTACACCTAGGTTTATATCAAACAGTAACAACTGTACAGTAGTCTGTATGTACATTGACATTACTTACTTTACACCTAGGTTTATATCAAACAGTAACAACTGTACAGTACAGTCTGTATGTAACAACTGACATTACTTACTTTTACACCTAGGTTTATATCAAACAGTAACAACTGTACAGTAGTCTGTATGTACATTGACATTACTTACTTTACACCTAGGTTTATATCAAACAGTAACAACTGTACAGTAGTCTGTATGTACATTGTATGTACATTGACATTACATTACTTTACACCTAGGTTTATATCAAACAGTAACAACTGTACAGTAGTCTGTATGTACATTGACATTACTTACTTTACACCTAGGTTTATATCAAACAGTAACAACTGTACAGTAGTCTGTATGTACATTGACATTACTTACTTTACACCTAGGTTTATATCAAACAGTAACAACTGTACAGTAGTCTGTATGTACATTGACATTACTTACTTTACACCTAGGTTTATATCAAACAGTAACAACTGTACAGTAGTCTGTATGTACATTGACATTACTTACTTTACACCTAGGTTTATATCAAACAGTAACAACTGTACAGTAGTCTGTATGTACATTGACATTACTTACTTTACACCTAGGTTTATATCAAACAGTAACAACTGTACAAGTCTGTACAGTACTTACTTTACACCTAGGTTTATATCAAACATTGACACTTACTTACTGTTGTACACCTAGGTTTATATCAAACAGTAACAACTGTACAGTAGTCTGTATGTACATTGACATTACTTACTTTACACCTAGGTTTATATCAAACAGTAACAACTGTACAGTAGTCTGTATGTACATTGACATTACTTACTTTACACCTAGGTTTATATCAAACAGTAACAACTGTACAGTAGTCTGTATGTACATTGACATTACTTACTTTACACCTAGGTTTATATCAAACAGTAACAACTGTACAGTAGTCTGTATGTACATTGACATTACTTACTTTACACCTAGGTTTATATCAAACAGTAACAACTGTACAGTAGTCTGTATGTACATTGACATTACTTACTTTACACCTAGGTTTATATCAAACAGTAACAACTGTACAGTAGTCTGTATGTACATTGACATTACTTACTTTACACCTAGGTTTATATCAAACAGTAACAACTGTACAGTAGTCTGTATGTACATTGACACTTACTTTACCTAGGTTTATTTACACCTAGGTTTATATACAAACAGTAACAACTGTACAGTAGTCTGTATGTACATTGACATTACTTACTTTACACCTAGGTTTATATCAAACAGTAACAACTGTACAGTAGTCTGTATGTACATTGACATTACTTACTTTACACCTAGGTTTATATCAAACAGTAACAACTGTACAGTAGTCTGTATGTACATTGACATTACTTACTTTACACCTAGGTTTATATCAAACAGTAACAACTGTACAGTAGTCTGTATGTACATTGACATTACTTACTTTACACCTAGGTTTATATCAAACAGTAACAACTGTACAGTAGTCTGTATGTACATTGACATTACTTACTTTACACCTAGGTTTATATCAAACAGTAACAACTGTACAGTAGTCTGTATGTACATTGACATTATATTACAGTTACAACCTAGTCTGTTTATATCAAACAGTAACAACTGTACAGTAGTCTGTATGTACATTGACATTACTTACTTTACACCTAGGTTTATATCAAACAGTAACAACTGTACAGTAGTCTGTATGTACATTGACATTACTTACTTTACACCTAGGTTTATATCAAACAGTAACAACTGTACAGTAGTCTGTATGTACATTGACATTACTTACTTTACACCTAGGTTTATATCAAACAGTAACAACTGTACAGTAGTCTGTATGTACATTGACATTACTTACTTTACACCTAGGTTTATATCAAACAGTAACAACTGTACAGTAGTCTGTATGTACATTGACATTACTTACTTTACACCTAGGTTTATATCAAACAGTAACAACTGTACAGTAGTCTGTATGTACATTGACATTACTACACCTAGGTTTATATCAAACAGTAACAACCTAGGTTGTATATCACTTTAACAGGTTTAATCAAACAGTAACAACTGTACAGTCTGTATGTACATTGACATTACTTACTTTACACCTAGGTTTATATCAAACAGTAACAACTGTACAGTAGTCTGTATGTACATTGACATTACTTACTTTACACCTAGGTTTATATCAAACAGTAACAACTGTACAGTAGTCTGTATGTACATTGACATTACTTACTTTACACCTAGGTTTATATCAAACAGTAACAACTGTACAGTAGTCTGTATGTACATTGACATTACTTACTTTACACCTAGGTTTATATCAAACAGTAACAACTGTACAGTAGTCTGTATGTACATTGACATTACTTACTTTACACCTAGGTTTATATCAAACAGTAACAACTGTACAGTAGTCTGTATGTACATTGACATTACTTACTTTACACCTAGGTTTATATCAAACAGTAACAACTGTACAGTAGTCTGTATGTACATTGACATTACTTACTTTACACCTAGGTTTATATCAAACAGTAACAACTGTACAGTAGTCTGTATGTACATTGACATTACTTACTTTACACCTAGGTTTATATCAAACAGTAACAACTGTACAGTAGTCTGTATGTACATTGACATTACTTACTTTACACCTAGGTTTATATCAAACAGTAACAACTGTACAGTAGTCTGTATGTACATTGACATTACTTACTTTACACCTAGGTTTATATCAAACAGTAACAACTGTACAGTAGTCTGTATGTACATTGACATTACTTACTTTACACCTAGGTTTATATCAAACAGTAACAACTGTACAGTAGTCTGTATGTACATTGACATTACTTACTTTACACCTAGGTTTATATCAAACAGTAACAACTGTACAGTAGTCTGTATGTACATTGACATTACTTACTTTACACCTAGGTTTATATCAAACAGTAACAACTGTACAGTAGTCTGTATGTACATTACTTACTTTACACCTAGGTTTATATCAAACAGTAACAACTGTACAGTAGTCTGTATGTCTGTATGTACATTGACATTACTTACTTTACACCTAGGTTTATATCAAACAGTAACAACTGTACAGTAGTCTGTATGTACATTGACATTACTTACTTTACACCTAGGTTTATATCAAACAGTAACAACTGTACAGTAGTCTGTATGTACATTGACATTACTTACTTTACACCTAGGTTTATATCAAACAGTAACAACTGTACAGTAGTCTGTATGTACATTGACATTACTTACTTTACACCTAGGTTTATATCAAACAGTAACAACTGTACAGTAGTCTGTATGTACATTGACATTACTTACTTTACACCTAGGTTTATATCAAACAGTAACAACTGTACAGTAGTCTGTATGTACATTGACATTACTTTACTTTACTCCTAAGTTTATATCAAACAGTAACAACTGTACAGTAGTCTGTATGTACATTGACATTACTTACTTTACACCTAGGTTTATATCAAACAGTAACAACTGTACAGTAGTCTGTATGTACATTGACATTACTTACTTTACACCTAGGTTTATATCAAACAGTAACAACTGTACAGTAGTCTGTATGTACATTGACATTACTTACTTTACACCTAGGTTTATATCAAACAGTAACAACTGTACAGTAGTCTGTATGTACATTGACATTACTTACTTTACACCTAGGTTTATATCAAACAGTAACAACTGTACAGTAGTCTGTATGTACATTGACATTACTTACTTTACTAGGTTTATTTACACCTAGGTTTATATCAAACAGTAACAACTGTACAGTTGTCTGTATGTACATTGACATTACTTACTTTACACCTAGGTTTATATAAAACAGTAACAACTGTACAGTAGTCTGTATGTACATTGACATTACTTACTTTACACCTAGGTTTATATCAAACAGTAACAACTGTACAGTAGTCTGTATGTACATTGACATTACTTACTTTACACCTAGGTTTATATCAAACAGTAACAACTGTACAGTAGTCTGTATGTACATTGACATTACTTACTTTACACCTAGGTTTATATCAAACAGTAACAACTGTACAGTAGTCTGTATGTACATTGAGGTTTATATCAAACAGTAACAACTGTACAGTAGTCTGTATGTACATTGACATTACTTACTTTTATATATAAACAGTAACAACTGTACAGTAGTCTGTATGTACATTGACATTACTTACTTTACACCTAGGTTTATATCAAACAGTAACAACTGTACAGTAGTCTGTATGTACATTGACATTACTTACTTTACACCTAGGTTTATATCAAACAGTAACAACTGTACAGTAGTCTGTATGTACATTGACATTACTTACTTTACACCTAGGTTTATATCAAACAGTAACAACTGTACAGTAGTCTGTATGTACATTGACATTACTTACTTTACACCTAGGTTTATATCAAACAGTAACAACTGTACAGTAGTCATGTACATTGACATTACTTACTTTACACCTAGGTTTATATCAAACAGTAACAACTGTACAGTAGTCTGTATTGTACATTGACATTACTTACTTTACACCTAGGTTTATATCAAACAGTAACAACTGTACAGTAGTCTGTATGTACATTGACATTACTTACTTTACACCTAGGTTTATATCAAACAGTAACAACTGTACAGTAGTCTGTATGTACATTGACAATTACTTACTTGTACACCTAGGTTTATATCAAACAGTAACAACTGTACAGTAGTCTGTATGTACATTGACATTACTTACTTTACACCTAGGTTTATATCAAACAGTAACAACTGTACAGTAGTCTGTATGTACATTGACATTACTTACTTTACACCTAGGTTTATATCAAACAGTAACAACTGTACAGTAGTCTGTATGTACATTGACATTACTTACTTTACACCTAGGTTTATATCAAACAGTAACAACTGTACAGTAGTCTGTATGTACATTGACATTACTTACTTTACACCTAGGTTTATATCAAACAGTAACAACTGTACAGTAGTCTGTATGTACATTGACATTACTTACTTTACACCTAGGTTTATATCAAACAGTAACAACTGTACAACTGTACAGTAGTCTGTATGTACATTGACATTACATTTACTTACTTTACACCTAGGTTTATATCAAACAGTAACAACTGTACAGTAGTCTGTATGTACATTGACATTACTTACTTTACACCTAGGTTTATATCAAACAGTAACAACTGTACAGTAGTCTGTATGTACATTGACATTACTTACTTTACACCTAGGTTTATATCAAACAGTAACAACTGTACAGTAGTCTGTATGTACATTGACATTACTTACTTTACACCTAGGTTTATATCAAACAGTAACAACTGTACAGTAGTCTGTATGTACATTGACATTACTTACTTTACACCTAGGTTTATATCAAACAGTAACAACTGTACAGTAGTCTGTATGTACATTGACATTACTTACTTTACACCTAGGTTTATATCAAACAGTAACAACTGTACAGTAGTCTGTATGTACATTGACATTACTTACTTTACACCTAGGTTTATATCAAACAGTAACAACTGTACAGTAGTCTGTATGTACATTGACATTACTTACTTTACACCTAGGTTTATATCAAACAGTAACAACTGTACAGTAGTCTGTATGTACATTGACATTACTTACTTTACACCTAGGTTTATATCAAACAGTAACAACTGTACAGTAGTCTGTATGTACATTGACATTACTTACTTTACACCTAGGTTTATATCAAACAGTAACAACTGTACAGTAGTCTGTATGTACATTGACATTACTTACTTTACACCTAGGTTTATATCAAACAGTAACAACTGTACAGTAGTCTGTATGTACATTGACATTACTTACTTTACACCTAGGTTTATATCAAACAGTAACAACTGTACAGTAGTCTGTATGTACATTGACATTACTTACTTTACACCTAGGTTTATATCAAACAGTAACAACTGTACAGTAGTCTGTATGTACATTGACATTACTTACTTTACACCTAGGTTTATATCAAACAGTAACAACTGTACAGTAGTCTGTATGTACATTGACATTACTTACTTTACACCTAGGTTTATATCAAACAGTAACAACTGTACAGTAGTCTGTATGTAACAACAGTACATTGACATTACTTACTTTACACCTAGGTTTATATCAAACAGTAACAACTGTACAGTAGTCTGTATGTACATTGACATTACTTACTTTACACCTAGGTTTATATCAAACAGTAACAACTGTACAGTAGTCTGTATGTACATTGACATTACTTACTTTACACCTAGGTTTATATCAAACAGTAACAACTGTACAGTAGTCTGTATGTACATTGACATTACTTACTTTACACCTAGGTTTATATCAAACAGTAACAACTGTACAGTAGTCTGTATGTACATTGACATTACTTACTTTACACCTAGGTTTATATCAAACAGTAACAACTGTACAGTAGTCTGTATGTACATTGACATTACTTACTTTACACCTAGGTTTATATCAAACAGTAACAACTGTACAGTAGTCTGTATGTACATTGACATTACTTACTTTACACCTAGGTTTATATCAAACAGTAACAACTGTACAGTAGTCTGTATGTACATTGACATTACTTACTTTACACCTAGGTTTATATCAAACAGTAACAACTGTACAGTAGTCTGTATGTACATTGACATTACTTACTTTACACCTAGGTTTATATCAAACAGTAACAACTGTACAGTAGTCTGTATGTACATTGACATTACTTACTTTACACCTAGGTTTATATCAAACAGTAACAACTGTACAGTAGTCTGTATGTACATTGACATTACTTACTTTACACCTAGGTTTATATCAAACAGTAACAACTGTACAGTAGTCTGTATGTACATTGACATTACTTACTTTACACCTAGGTTTATATCAAACAGTAACAACTGTACAGTAGTCTGTATGTACATTGACATTACTTACTTTACACCTAGGTTTATATCAAACAGTAACAACTGTACAGTAGTCTGTATGTACATTGACATTACTTACTTTACACCTAGGTTTATATCAAACAGTAACAACTGTACAGTAGTCTGTCAGTACATTGACATTACTTACTTTACACCTAGGTTTGTATCAAACAGTACAAACTGTACAGTAGTCTGTATGTACATTGACATTGTACACCTGTCAAATGTACATTGACATTACTTACTTTACACCTAGGTTTATATCAAACAGTAAAAACTGTACAATAGTCTGTATGTACATTGACATTACTTATTTACACCTAGGTTTATATAAAACAGTAACAACTGTACAGTTGTCTGTAGGTACATTGACATTACTTACTTTACACCTAGGTTTATATCAAACAGTAACAACTGTACAGTAGTCTGTATGTACATTGACATTACTTACTTTACACCTAGGTTTATATCAAACAGTAACAACTGTACAGTAGTCTGTATGTACATTGACATTACTTACTTTACACCTAGGTTTATATCAAACAGTAACAACTGTACAGTAGTCTGTATGTACATTGACATTACTTACTTTACACCTAGGTTTATATCAAACAGTAACAACTGTACAGTAGTCTGTATGTACATTGACATTACTTACTTTACACCTAGGTTTATATCAAACAGTAACAACTGTACAGTAGTCTGTATGTACATTGACATTACTTACTTTACACCTAGGTTTATATCAAACAGTACCAACTGTACAGTAGTCTGTATGTACATTACTTTTACATTACTTACTTTACACCAAACAGTACCAACTGTTTATATACATTGAACTTTACAGTTTATATCAAACTGTAACAACTGTACAGTATGTACATTGACATTACTTACTTTACACCTAGGTTTATATCAAACAGTAACAACTGTACAGTAGTCTGTATGTACATTGACATTACTTACTTTACACCTAGGTTTATATCAAACAGTAACAACTGTACAGTAGTCTGTATGTACATTGACATTACTTACTTTACACCTAGGTTTATATCAAACAGTAACAACTGTACAGTAGTCTGTATGTACATTGACATTACTTACTTTACACCTAGGTTTATATCAAACAGTAACAACTGTACAGTAGTCTGTATGTACATTGACATTACTTACTTTACACCTAGGTTTATATCAAACAGTAACAACTGTACAGTAGTCTGTATGTACATTGACATTACTTACTTTACACCTAGGTTTATATCAAACAGTAACAACTGTACAGTAGTCTGTATGTACATTGACATTACTTACTTTACACCTAGGTTTATATCAAACAGTAACAACTAGTACAGTAGTCTGTATGTACATTGAGTAGTCTGTAGGTACATTGACATTACTTACTTTACACCTAGGTTTATATCAAACAGTAACAACTGTACAGTAGTCTGTATGTACATTGACATTACTTACTTTACACCTAGGTTTATATCAAACAGTAACAACTGTACAGTAGTCTGTATGTACATTGACATTACTTACTTGACACCTAGGTTTCTATCAAACAGTAACAACTGTACAGTAGTCTGTATGTACATTGACATTACTTACTTTACACCTAGGTTTATATCAAACAGTAACAACTGTACAGTAGTCTGTATGTACATTGACATTACTTACTTTACACCTAGGTTTATATCAAACAGTAACAACTGTACAGTAGTCTGTATGTACATTGACATTACTTACTTTACACCTAGGTTTATATCAAACAGTAACAACTGTACAGTAGTCTGTATGTACATTGACATTACTTACTTTACACCTAGGTTTATATCAAACAGTAACAACTGTACAGTAGTCTGTATGTACATTACATTACTTACAGTTACACCTAGGTTTGTATCAAACAGTAACAACTGTACAGTAGTCTGTATGTATTGACATTACTTACTTTACACCTAGGTTTATATCAAACAGTAACAACTGTACAGTAGTCTGTATGTACATTACTTACTTTACACCTAGGTTTATATCAAACAGTAAGAACTGTACAGTAGTCTGTATGTACATTGACATTACTTACTTTACACCTAGGTTTATATCAAACAGTAACAACTGTACAGTAGTCTGTATGTACATTGACATTACTTTACACCTAGGTTTATATCAAACAGTAACAACTGTACAGTAGTAGTCTGTATGTACATTACTTACTTTACACCTAGGTTTATATCAAACAGTAACAACTGTACAGTAGTCTGTATGTACATTGACATTACTTACTTTACACCTAGGTTTATATCAAACAGTAACAACTGTACAGTAGTCTGTATGTACATTGACATTACTTACTTTACACCTAGGTTTATATCAAACAGTAACAACTGTACAACTGTATGTACATTACATTACTTTACACCTAGTATATCAAACAGTACTGTACAGTCGTCTGTGACATTACTTACTTTACACCTAGGTTTATATCAAACAGTAACAACTGTACAGTAGTCTGTATGTACATTGACATTACTTACTTTACACCTAGGTTTATATCAAACAGTAACAACTGTACAGTAGTCTGTATGTACATTGACATTACTTACTTTACACCTAGGTTTATATCAAACAGTAACAACTGTACAGTAGTCTGTATGTACATTGACATTACTTTACACCTAGGTTTATATCAAACAGTAACAACTGTACAGTAGTCTGTATGTACATTGACATTACTTACTTTACACCTAGGTTTATATCAAACAGTAACAACTGTACAGTAGTCTGTATGTACATTGACATTACTTACTTTACACCTAGGTTTATATCAAACAGTAACAACTGTACAGTAGTCTGTATGTACATTGACATTACTTACTTTACACCTAGGTTTATATCAAACAGTAACAACTGTACAGTAGTCTGTATGTACATTGACATTACTTACTTTACACCTAGGTTTATATCAAACAGTAACAACTGTACAGTAGTCTGTATGTACATTGACATTACTTACTTTACACCTAGGTTTATATCAAACAGTAACAACTGTACAGTAGTCTGTATGTACATTGACATTACTTACTTTACACCTAGGTTTATATCAAACAGTACCAACTGTACAGTAGTCTGTATGTACATTGATATTACTTACTTTACACCTAGGTTTATATCAAACAGTAACAACTGTACAGTAGTGTGTATGTACATTGACATTACTTACTTTACACCTAGGTTTATATCAAACAGTAACAACTGTACAGTAGTCTGTATGTACATTGACATTACTTACTTTACACCTAGGTTTATATCAAACAGTAACAACTATACAGCAGTCTGTATGTACATTGACATTACTTACTTTACACCTAGGTTTATATCAAACAGTAAGAACTGTACAGTAGTCTGTATGTACATTGACATTACTTACTTTACACCTAGGTTTCTATCAAACAGTAACAACTGTACAGTAGTCTGTATGTACATTGACATTACTTACTTTACACTAGGTTTATATCAAACAGTAAGAACTGTACAGTAGTCTGTATGTACATTGACATTACTTACTTTACACCTAGGTTTATATCAAACAGTAAGAACTGTACAGTAGTCTGTATGTACATTGACATTACTTACTTTACACCTAGGTTTATATCAAACAGTAACAACTATACAGCAGTCTGTTTGTACATTGACATAACTTACTTTACACCGAGGTTTATATCAAACAGTAAGAACTGTACAGTAGTCTGTATGTACATTGACATTACTTACTTTACACCTAGGTTTATATCAAACAGTAACAACTGTACAGTAGTCTGTATGTACATTGACATTACTTACTTTACACCTAGGTTTATATCAAACAGTAACAACTGTACAGTAGTCTGTATGTACATTGACATTACTTACTTTACACCTAGGTTTATATCAAACAGTAACAACTGTACAGTGGTCTGTATGTACATTGACATTACTTTACACCTAGGTTTATATCAAACAGTAAGAACTGTACAGTAGTCTATATGTACATTACTTACTTTACAGTTTATATCAAACAGTGTACAGTAGTCTGTATGTACATTGACATTACTTACTTTACACCTAGGTTTATATCAAACAGTAACAACTGTACAGTAGTCTGTATGTACATTGACATTACTTACTTTACACCTAGGTTTATATCAAACAGTAACAACTGTACAGTAGTCTGTATGTACATTGACATTACTTACTTTACACCTAGGTTTATATCAAACAGTAACAACTGTACAGTAGTCTGTATGTACATTGACATTACTTACTTTACACCTAGGTTTATATCAAACAGTACCAACTGTACAGTAGTCTGTATGTAGATTGACATTATTTACTTTACACCTAGGGTTATATCAAACAGTACAAACTGTACAGTAGTCTGTATGTACATTGACATTACTTACTTTACACCTAGGTTTGTATTAAACTAACAACTATACAGTAGTCTGTATGTACATTGACATTACTTATTTACACCTAGGTTTATATCAAACAGTAACAACTGTACAGTTGTCTGTATGTACATTGACATTACTTACTTTACACCTAGGTTTATATCAAACAGTAACAACTGTACAGTAGTCTGTATGTACACTGACATTACTTACTTTACACCTAGGTTTATATCAAACAGTAGCAACTGTACAGTAGTCTGTATGTACATTGACATTGATTACTTTACACATAGGTTTATATCAAACAGTAACAACTGTACAGTGGTCTGTATGTACATTGACATTGACATTACTTTACACCTAGGTTTATATCAAACAGTAACAACTATACAGCAGTCTGTATGTACATTGACATAACTTACTTTACACCGAGGTTTATATCAAACAGTAAGAACTGTACAGTAGTCTGTATGTACATTGACATTACTTTACACCGAGGTTTATATCAAACAGTAACAACTGTACAGTAGTCTGTATGTATATTGACATTAGTTACTTTACACCTCGGTTTATATCAAACAGTAACAACTATACAGCAGTCTGTTTGTACATTGATATAACTTACTTTACACCGAGGTTTATATCAAACAGTAAGAACTGTACAGTAGTCTGTATGTACATTGACATTACTTACTTTACACCTAGGTTTATATCAAACAGTACCAACTGTACAGTAGTCTGTATGTACATTTACATTACTTTACACCTAGGTTTATATCAAACAGTAAGAACTGTTCAGTAGTCTATATGTACATTACTTACTTTACTTCTAAGTTTATATCAAACAGTAACAACAGTACAGTAGTCTGTATGTACACTGACATTACTTACTTTACACCTAGGTTTATATCAAACAGTAACAACTGTACAGTAGTCTGCATGTACATTGACATTACTTACTTTACACCTAGGTTTATATCAAACAGTAACAACTGTACAGTAGTCTGTATGTACATTGACATTACTTACTTTACACCTAGGTTTATATCAAACAGTACCAACTGTACAGTAGTCTGTATGTACATTGACATTACTTACTTTACACCTAGGTTTATATCAAACAGTAACAACTGTACAGTGGTCTGTATGTACATTGACATTACTTACTTTACACCTAGGTTTATATCAAACAGTAACAACTGTACAGTTGTCTGTAGGTACATTTACATTACTTACTTTACACCAAGGTTTGTATTAAACAGTAACAACTGTACAGTAGTCTGTATGTATATTGACATTAATTACATTACACATAGATTTATATCAAATAGTAACAACTGTACAGTGGTCTGTATGTACATTGACATTACTTACTTTACACCTAGGTTTATATCAAACAGTACCAACTGTACAGTAGTCTGTATGTACATTGACATTACTTACTTTACATCTAGGTTTGTATCAAACAGTAATAACTGTACAGTAGTGTGTATGTACATTGACATTACTTACTTTACACCTAGGTTTGTATGAAACAGTAAGAACTGTACAGTAGTCTGTATGTACATTGACATTACTTACTTTACACCTAGGTTTGTATCAAACAGTGAGAACTATTCAGCAGTCTGTTTGTACATTGACATAACTTACTTTACACCGAGGTTTATATCAAACAGTAAGAACTGCACAGTAGTCTGTATGTACATTGACATTACTTACTTTACACCTAGGTTTGTATCAAACAGTAACAACTGTTCAGTAGTCTGTATGTTCATTGACATTACTTACTTTACACCTATGTTTATATCAGACAGTACCAACTGTACAGTAGTCTGTATGTACATTGACATTACTTTACACCTAGGTTTATATCAAACAGTAACAACTGTACAGTAGTCTGTATGTACATTACTTACTTTACACCTATGTATTTATAAAACAATAACTAAATTGTGGATGAAATGTGTGGACAAACATAAATAAATAAATATAAGATTTAAATTTCTAATTTTTTTTGTCATTGTACATGTTTTGGGTGTTAGGGTAATTCATTTTGTTTTGGGTGTTAGGGTAATTCATTCTGTTTTGGGCGTCAGGGTAATTCATTCTGTTTTGGGCGTCAGGGTAATTCATTCTGTTTTGGGCGTCAGGGTAATTCATTCTGTTTTGGGCGTCAGGGTAATTCATTCTGTTTTGGGCGTCAGGGTAATTCATTCTGTTTTGGGCATCAGGGTAATTCATTCTGTTTTGGGCCTCAGGGTAATTCATTCTGTTTTGGGCGTCAGGGTAATTTATTCTGTTTTGTTTATTCAGGAAAATTTGTTTTACTTCGTGTTGCGAGAATCCGTTATTCAGAAAAGTAAGTACATCAAAACTTAACCTCATTTTGTCTTTTAAAAATTATTGAACAGTGTGGGTAGTGGCTGTAATTAAATATTACTGTGGTTTAAAGTTAAGAGTCACAAATGTTTCATAGTCAGTATGTTTTGTGCTAAATGAAACATTTTATTTTTATATATATATTTCTTTCCAATATTTGCAGTGTTTGATGAAACAGATAAAATGGAAAAAGAAAGACTGCATTAGAACAGAAGAGGCTGGCAAGATAATGTGAAATAAGACATAGCTGAGCAAAAGCCTCAGAATAAATGCAGTCATTTTTCTCATGATTTAGAAGAATCATCTGGTAATATGCACAAGTCTCAGAGACCTGATAATGGTAGTTCAAGTAACAATACTGAGGCAACTGATAAACCTTCAGTGTCTCAATCTGTGACAAGTTTCAAAGAGGACACAGACTTTTTAAATTTGCTGCAGAAGGTAATGTTGGAGATGTTTTCTCTGTTAATATTAGGTTTGTAGTTCTGAGTTTTAGTAAGTTAAGTAATATTTTGACAGTGTAAGTGTATGTTTGATTTCTGAGTAAATGAATCTATTTAATTAAATATTTTGATGGAGTGTGATGGATATTTCTTGATCATGGGTAGCTGTCACCACAGACCAATTCTACACATTGTATGTCATGATATATGTGTACATTTTCTATTCTGAATAGAAGGCTTAGTTATTACTAAAAGATTTATCTTGCATGCTAATGTTAAATTTCAATCCCCACTATATGTTATTTCTTCAGGAAGTTATGATACCTTTTGAATAACCTACGATTCTATTTTCTAAAAGAAAACTGTTCTCTTTCTTGTTCTGTTTCATGAATATTAAATAAATGTTTATTATTTTATATGTTATCTGTAAAGGTATAGGTTTATCATACATAATGTTTTCCATTTCCTTTTCATGTACCTTATAAAAATTAATTAGGGGTATGTGATTCGGGCCAAAGTATTTTAACATTACTAAAGCTACTCAATTCAACTGTATTGTTTATAAAGTTGAATCATTTTTAATTGATTCTTATTGTATATGATAATCAGTTGTACAACACTGAGGATTATGGCTAGGATGATTTGAGTGGTGGGTAATAAAACCCATAGATCCATAAAAGGTACGGTCATCGGAGTGTTCCCCACTCCCTCTTTGTACAGCAAAGAAAAGTCATTATTTTCATATTTATAACTTTGAATTTAACTTGTTATAAGTTTAATGACTTTGAATAAAACTCTCCACATAAGCAGTCACTAGACAAACGTGTTAGTGTTAACAATGAGTCTAAATAAATAAATGACAAATTTTACTCTAGACAACATAAACCTTTGCTGTAAAAAATAATAATCTTTGTATGTATCCACTGTGTGTGATATTGTAAAATGTCTGTGCTAAGTACAAGTGAATTAGTGTAGCTGGACCATTTGTTCAGTTTTGTGTGCATGTTTTTACCTGTGGACTTTTCCTGAAACATATTTTAACATGAATGTTATTTGTTTTATGATTTTTTCTATAAAGTGTTTGTTTGTCACAAGCTAATTGTGAAGTCAACTGCACTGAAACATTGACAAAAGTTGTTTATGCTTGTGACAAACTTTTTCTTAAAGATAATTAATGCTGAACACAAGTAATCATAGTACATAGGAGTGATGGACAGTTTTGTCCATCATACTCTAACCCCAACAAAACAATACTGTGTTACCTCATTATGGACACTGAATGTGTTGTACTTGGTTGGACTAATTTGCTTGCAATAAGATTAAAGATTATGGTAATCAGTGATGATGAGAAAACCCACTTGTAGAGAAAAATATATATGTCAAAACAGCTGGTTTGGGTTGAGAAAATTTTTATGTAGAGGAGCGAACAATGTTTCGAACCTCTTTGGTCATCGTCAGGTTCACAAAGAAAGAGGTAACTGACCAATAGTTGACTGGATGTTTGAAGGGGGGTTGTGTAACTGAGTGTAGGAATGTAGAGAGCATGCTCAGATGTTTGATTATATTTATTAATATAGGTATAAAGGTATTCCTTTGTATTGGTTTATTTTGGGCTTGAGTTGTTGTATAAGTAAGGCTTCTTTAATTTTGTGTTTGTTTCTTTATTTAGTATTTGGTGTTTTCTATGGTTATGTTGTGTTTATTTGACTTGCAGTGTTTGAAAACATGTGAAGGTGACTTTTTTGTGTTCTTTGAATCTGGTTATCATTTTTCTACTTGTTTCTCCAATATAGAAGTCGTGACAGTTATCATATTGTATTTTATAAATAATGTTGGTGTGGTGTTTGTCAGTGTAGTTTTTACATAGTGTAGATCTCAGTTTTGTGCCTGGTTTTTGAATAAATCTGGTATTAACTGTGATGTCATATTTTGTTTCTAGTTTTTGCCAAATGTTGGTTATTTTTCTGCTGATGTCGGGAATATATGGTATGCAGCAGTATATGGTTTCGTGATTTTTTGATTCATAGGGTATATTTACTTCTGTTGGTTGATTTTTCTTTTTGTCTAGGTGTGTGCGTATAATGTTTTCTACGGTTTGTGGAGGAAACATTGATGTTGATGAAGTATTGTTTTATTTTGTCTAATTCGTCATTAATTTTATCTGGTGAGCATAGTCTCATGGCTGTGTTTAATTGGTTTCTTGGTATCTTAAGTTTTTGTTTTGTTTAATGTGCCAAGTCCCAAGAAATGTATAGTCCACTATGGGTGTTTTTTTGGTGAATTTCTGTTTTAAATTGTGTATAGGTTCTTGTAATTTTGAGGTTAAGAAATGATATTCGATTACTTTCTTCCTGTTCACATGTGGAGTTAATGTTGGGATGTATAGAGTTAATGTGATTGAAAAATTAAGTGTGTGTTCTGTAGATTTGAATCCCTTGTCGTGTCGTCTACATATCTGTACCAGTATAGTGATGGATGTAATGCTGTGTTGATTGCTTGTGTTTCAACTTGTGTCATAAAAATATTGGCTAGAACTGGTGATACTGGGTTGTCCATGCTTTGGCCATTTGTTTGTATATAGTTGTGGTTGTTCAACATGAAGTTTGTCTTCATCATGGTGAATTCTACAAGGGTTGTTAATTGGTTGCTGGGAATGTCTATAGTTGGGTTAGGGTCTCAGATATAGAGTTCTAAGGCTATCTTGCAGGCTTCAGAGGTTGGAACTTCTGTAAAGAGCGATATAACATCAAAACTGGCCATTAAGGCTGTATGATTAAGTTGATTTAGATTAGACTTGAAATTAAAAGTCTTTGATGAATGAACTGGCTGATGTTACATATTTAGGGAATGTCCATGCTATGTATTTACCAAGATTGTAATTAAACGATTTATATGTGGACATTATTGGTCGTAATGGACAATCTGGTGTATGAGGTTTGGGGATGCCATATATTTGTGGTGTGCGTTGAGTCGGTCTTATGTGGGTAGGAATAAAGTGTTTTGAAATTGTGTTGGCTTTTTAATTTTTAGTAGTATTTTGTTTAGTTACATTTCATGTGTCTTTGGATTTGTGTATATTGGTTTAAACTTGTTTGCATCTGATAGGATGTTCTTCATTGTATGGATGTATTCATTTGTGTTCATTATGACTATAGTGTTTCCTTTATCTGCTTTTAGAATTTTTATGTTTTTGTCTTGTTTTATGTTTTTAATGGAATTAATGTCTCTTTTTGTTCGATTGTTTTTTAGTTTTCTGTTTTGTGAAATTATGTTCATGGTTTTGTGAGAAAATTCTTTGAAAAAATCACTCAAGATGTTTTTAGGTGTTTCTGGAAAATATAAATTTTTAATTTTTCCTGGGAAGTTTGGCTGTTGGATCTCAATAAAATTGTCCAAGTTGTCTTCTTTCTGTTGGTTGTTTTTGGTTGTTTCCTTGTTTTTGTTTTCTGTGGAAAGTATCACAAGTCTTCTGTCTAGGTCTTCTAAACATGTTTTAATTTCTAAGGTTGGAATGTACCTAGGTGCTATTGCAAAGTTGAGTCCTTTGTTAAGTAGATGTATCTCATCTGTGTTTAATTGTCGGTCGGATCTGTTAATTATGAGGTTAGTCAACGGTTTGTCATGTTTGTGTCATTTTCTATTGTTTGCATCTTAGTTTTTCTAGTTTTTTGTTGTGGCAGATCTTTTTGTCTCTGTCGTTCTTAGTGTTGATTTGGTTTATGTTTCGTTGTATAAGTCCGTAAATCTCTGGTTTAATGCAACATACCAGTTGATGATCCAGGTTCATTTTTTGTTTTTGTAAGTCATGTAGTTCTTGGTATTTTGTGTTCAACATGGCTTTAAGTAGTTTCTTCTGTAAATTATGGATAATGTTTGTGTATTGATTAAAATTTTTTGATAGTTTTACCTTTACAAAGTTAGGGGGTAGTTGTTCCTTTCTACATTGTTGAATGAAATAGATGTCATTTCTTCTATTGATAATTCTTTGGTTTAAGTTTGAAACATTTATGCACACCCTCTACATTCCTACACTCAATTACACAACTCCCTTCAAACATGTGGTCAGCTATCGGTCAGTTACCTCTTTCCTTCTTTGTGAACCTGACGATGACCGAAGAAGGTCGAAACATTGTTCGCTCCTGTACATAAAACTTTTCTCAATCCAAACCAGCTGTTTTTATATATATAGAGAATAGAGTAGTTATAATGAGACTGATGATTACAGGTTACAGAATTATATATCTAACCAGTTTGATTTGAGCCCTTAAGTCAGGGTTCCCAACTGGTGGGTCGCATAACCAGGGGGGGTTGCTCCTTCTTGAAAGAGTGGTAAGCTGTAGCCTTGTTAGAAGTAGCTTGGATAACATTAATTTTATTACATTTTCAAGTCATGAGTGCCAAAGGTTGGGAACCCCTGCCTTAAGTACAGAGTATTCCTAACCATTGTTACAAATCTGAATTATGTAACACTTTGTTTGTAAAAGACAAATATTTAACAACCTTATTTAATCTCTTCAGAAGTATTCAGAAATCACCATGTTGGAAAATGTGAGTTCAATTATTCTTGTGATGTTGATACTTACTAAACTTTACAGACACTTTTAATAGGTTAGACCAGTCACAAGTTATAAAATTTAAAATTATTACATCCTTACAAGTTACTAAAACAAATATTTATAAATGAAGATTTTAAAAAATTTTCTGTAAACATAATGTGTCAGTTTATTACAACGAAAGTTACATATGCAGCACAGTATTTAAGACATTCCATTAATAAATATATGTTGATATAATTAATGTTTATATAAACAGGTAAGTCTGTTGTCTCAATCATTGTGAGATAACATTTAAAATGTGGTGTTTACAAAGTTCTGTTTTTCCTTTACTATACTTGAACATACAGTTAACTATATCCTGTTCATCTGTTGTTTTCACATACCTGCTACTGTTTCCATCAATGACCAATGTTTGAAGTTCAGTAATACCTTGCTTTCTATATATAAACATTGTTGAAACTGATTCACAAAACTTAAAAGAAATGGTTTCATTGTAGCTCAAGATGACTGGTATGGGTATTAAAACTTTTTATTAAAATAGATGACAATGTTTTGACCTGAAAATAACCTAAGAAGGTCAAAACGTTGCTCTCTACTTTATTTTAATAAAGTTTTGATACCATACCAGCCATTGAATGCATATTTACTTCAAGTGGGTTTCTCATCACCACAAAGTAATGGTTTCAGTTGTAGCAACCTCACACTGTTCTTTATTGAACAGAACATGTAATTTATATCTGCTAGCCTCAGTATTGTTCATAAATCTAGCCATTCCACATTGTATTAGAATAATTAGTATTAAACTGTAATTAATATTTTGTTAACGATATAATCATTTTCACTTGGTAAACATAGATTTTGGGTAATGTTCAGTGTTTTATTCCTTGGTTCTTAACACTCAACTTGCATACTTCACTTTTATTATAACACTTTGTGTTGTATTTGAAAATTAATAACAAGTGACAACTAATTTTTATATTCCCTTTCTTCTTATCCGAATGTTTGATAAGAAAACACTGGCCTCTTTGAGTAAACCTTGTTTGTCTTGTATCTTACGTATGCATATTATAAACTACCATTCTGTAGGTGATAAAATTTGAAGTAATGTGAAAATTTAGCTTACTCAATGTAATATAATTAGATTAGCACAACAAATAATCATAAAATATCATAGTAAATAAGTTTCTGAATAATATTATATCAGAATAGTTTTGTAGCTATTTTCATATGAAATACACCATATGCAGTGCAATGTTACATTATAAATGTTTTATTTCTGCACTAC
>NW_027467777.1:3986961-4035140 GCF_004210375.1 Tachypleus tridentatus
TAATAGAACTTAGATATGACTTAGAAATAATCAAACAAACAAAACAGTAATAGAACTTAGATATGACTAGAAATAATCAAACAAACAAAACAGTAATAGAACTTAGATATGACTAGAAATAATCAAACAAACAAAAACAGTAATAGAACTTAGATATGATGAGAAATAATCAAACAAACAAAACAGTAATAGAACTTAGATATGACTAGAAATAATCAAACAAACAAAACAGTAATAGAACTTAGATATGACTAGAAATAATCAAACAAACAAAACAGTAATAGAACTTAGATATGACTAGAAATAATCAAACAAACAAAACAGTAATAGAACTTAGATATGACTAGAAATAATCAAACAAACAAAACAGTAATAGAACTTAGATATGACTAGAAATAATCAAACAAACAAAACAGTAATAGAACTTAGATATGACTAGAAATAATCAAACAAACAAAACAGTAATAGAACTTAGATATGACTAGAAATAATCAAACAAACAAACCAGTAATAGAACTTAGATATGACTAGAAATAATCAAACAAACAAAACAGTAATAGAACTTAGATATGACTAGAAATAATCAAACAAACAAACCAGTAATAGAACTTAGATATGACTAGAAATAATCAAACAAACAAAACAGTAATAGAACTTAGATATGACTAGAAATAATCAAACAAACAAAACAGTAATAGAACTTAGATATGATGAGAAATAATCAAACAAACAAAACAGTAATAGAACTTAGATATGACTAGAAATAATCAAACAAACAAAACCAGTAATAGAACTTAGATATGACTAGAAATAATCAAACAAACAAAACAGTAATAGAACTTAGATATGACTAGAAATAATCAAACAAACAAAACAGTAATAGAACTTAGATATGACTAGAAATAATCAAACAAACAAAACAGTAATAGAACTTAGATATGATGAGAAATAATCAAACAAACAAAACAGTAATAGAACTTAGATATGATGAGAAATAATCAAACAAACAAAAAAGTAATAGAACTTAGATATGACTAGAAATAATCAAACAAACAAAACAGTAATAGAACTTAGATATGATGAGAAATAATCAAACAAACAAAACAGTAATAGAACTTAGATATGACTAGAAATAATCAAACAAACAAAACAGTAATAGAACTTAGATATGATGAGAAATAATCAAACAAACAAAACAGTAATAGAACTTAGATATGATGAGAAATAATCAAACAAACAAAACAGTAATAGAACTTAGATATGACTAGAAATAATCAAACAAACAAAACAGTAATAGAACTTAGATATGACTAGAAATAATCAAACAAACAAAACAGTAATAGAACTTAGATATGATGAGAAATAATCAAACAAACCAAACAGTAATAGAACTTAGATATGATGAGAAATAATCAAACAAACCAAACAGTAATAGAACTTAGATATGACTAGAAATAATCAAACAAACAAAACAGTAATAGAACTTAGATATGATGAGAAATAATCAAACAAACCAAACAGTAATAGAACTTAGATATGACTAGAAATAAGCAAACAAACAAAACAGTAATAGAACTTAGATATGACTAGAAATAATCAAACAAACAAAACAGTAATAGAACTTAGATATGACTAGAAAATAATCAAACAAACAAAAACAGTAATAGAACTTAGATATGACTAGAAATAATCAAACAAACAAAACAGTAATAGAACTTAGATATGACTAGAAATAATCAAACAAACAAAACAGTAATAGAACTTAGATATTAGATAATAGAACTAGAAATAATCAAACAAACAAAACAGTAATAGAACTTAGATATGACTAGAAATAATCAAACAAACAAAACAGTAATAGAACTTAGATATGACTAGAAATAATCAAACAAACAAAACAGTAATAGAACTTAGATATGACTAGAAATAATCAAACAAACAAAACAGTAATAGAACTTAGATATGACTAGAAATAATCAAACAAACAAAACAGTAATAGAACTTAGATATGACTAGAAATAATCAAACAAACAAAACAGTAATAGAACTTAGATATGACTAGAAATAATCAAACAAACAAAACAGTAATAGAACTTAGATATGACTAGAAATAATCAAACAAACAAAACAGTAATAGAACTTAGATATGACTAGAAATAATCAAACAAACAAAACAGTAATAGAACTTAGATATGAGAGAAATAATCAAACAAACAAAACAGTAATAGAACTTAGATATGACTAGAAATAATCAAACAAACAAAACAGTAATAGAACTTAGATATGACTAGAAATAATCAAACAAACAAAACAGTAATAGAACTTAGATATGACTAGAAATAATCAAACAAACAAAACAGTAATAGAACTTAGATATGACTAGAAATAATCAAACAAACAAAACAGTAATAGAACTTAGATATGACTAGAAATAATCAAACAAACAAAACAGTAATAGAACTTAGATATGACTAGAAATAATCAAACAAACAAAACAGTAATAGAACTTAGATATGACTAGAAATAATCAAACAAACAAAACAGTAATAGAACTTAGATATGACTAGAAATAATCAAACAAACAAAACAGTAATAGAACTTAGATATGATGAGAAATAATCAAACAAACAAAACAGTAATAGAACTTAGATATGACTAGAAATAATCAAACAAACAAAACAGTAATAGAACTTAGATATGACTAGAAATAATCAAACAAACAAAACAGTAATAGAACTTAGATATGATGAGAAATAATCAAACAAACAAAACAGTAATAGAACTTAGATATGATGAGAAATAATCAAACAAACCAAACAGTAATAGAACTTAGATATGATGAGAAATAATCAAACAAACAAAACAGTAATAGAACTTAGATATGACGAGAAATAATCAAACAAACAAAACAGTAATAGAACTTAGATATGACTAGAAATAATCAAACAAACCAAACAGTAATAGAACTTAGATATGACTAGAAATAATCAAACAAACAAAACAGTAATAGAACTTAGATATGACTAGAAATAATCAAACAAACAAAACAGTAATAGAACTTAGATATGACTAGAAATAATCAAACAAACAAAACAGTAATAGAACTTAGATATGACTAGAAATAATCAAACAAACAAACCAGTAATAGAACTTAGATATGACTAGAAATAATCAAACAAACAAAACAGTAATAGAACTTAGATATGACTAGAAATCAAACAAACAAAACAGTAATAGAACTTAGATATGACGAGAAATAATCAAACAAACAAAACAGTAATAGAACTTAGATATGACTAGAAATAATCAAACAAACAAAACAGTAATAGAACTTAGATATGACTAGAAATAATCAAACAAACAAAACAGTAATAGAACTTAGATATGACTAGAAATAATCAAACAAACAAAACAGTAATAGAACTTAGATATGACTAGAAATAATCAAACAAACAAAACAGTAATAGAACTTAGATATGACTAGAAATAATCAAACAAACAAAACAGTAATAGAACTTAGATATGATGAGAAATAATCAAACAAACAAAACAGTAATAGAACTTAGATATGACTAGAAATAATCAAACAAACAAAACAGTAATAGAACTTAGATATGACTAGAAATAATCAAACAAACAAAACAGTAATAGAACTTAGATATGACTAGAAATAATCAAACAAACAAACCAGTAATAGAACTTAGATATGACTAGAAATAATCAAACAAACAAAACAGTAATAGAACTTAGATATGACTGAGAAATAATCAAACAAACAAAACAGTAATAGAACTTAGATATGATGAGAAATAATCAAACAAACAAAACAGTAATAGAACTTAGATATGACTAGAAATAATCAAACAAACAAAACAGTAATAGAACTTAGATATGATGAGAAATAATCAAACAAACAAAACAGTAATAGAACTTAGATATGACTAGAAATAATCAAACAAACAAAACAGTAATAGAACTTAGATATGACTAGAAATAATCAAACAAACAAAACAGTAATAGAACTTAGATATGATGAGAAATAATCAAACAAACAAAACAGTAATAGAACTTAGATATGACTAGAAATAATCAAACAAACAAAACAGTAATAGAACTTAGATATGACTAGAAATAATCAAACAAACAAAACAGTAATAGAACTTAGATATGACTAGAAATAATCAAACAAACAAAACAGTAATAGAACTTAGATATGATGAGAAATAATCAAACAAACCAAACAGTAATAGAACTTAGATATGACTAGAAATAATCAAACAAACAAAACAGTAATAGAACTTAGATATGACTAGAAATAATCAAACAAACAAAACAGTAATAGAACTTAGATATGACTAGAAATAATCAAACAAACAAAACAGTAATAGAACTTAGATATGACTAGAAATAATCAAACAAACAAAACAGTAATAGAACTTAGATATGACTAGAAATAATCAAACAAACAAAACAGTAATAGAACTTAGATATGACTAGAAATAATCAAACAAACAAAACAGTAATAGAACTTAGATATGACTAGAAATAATCAAACAAACAAAACAGTAATAGAACTTAGATATGACTAGAAATAATCAAACAAACAAAACAGTAATAGAACTTAGATATGACTAGAAATAATCAAACAAACAAAACAGTAATAGAACTTAGATATGACTAGAAATAATCAAACAAACAAAACAGTAATAGAACTTAGATATGATAGAAATAATCAAACAAACAAAACAGTAATAGAACTTAGATATGATAGAAATAATCAAACAAACAAAACAGTAATAGAACTTAGATATGATGAGAAATAATCAAACAAACAAAACAGTAATAGAACTTAGATATGACTAGAAATAATCAAACAAACAAAACAGTAATAGAACTTAGATATGACTAGAAATAATCAAACAAACAAAACAGTAATAGAACTTAGATATGATGAGAAATAATCAAACAAACAAAACAGTAATAGAACTTAGATATGACTAGAAATAATCAAACAAACAAAACAGTAATAGAACTTAGATATGACTAGAAATAATCAAACAAACAAAACAGTAATAGAACTTAGATATGATGAGAAATAATCAAACAAACAAAACAGTAATAGAACTTAGATATGACTAGAAATAATCAAACAAACAAAACAGTAATAGAACTTAGATATGATGAGAAATAATCAAACAAACAAAACAGTAATAGAACTTAGATATGACTAGAAATAATCAAACAAACAAAACAGTAATAGAACTTAGATATGACTAATAGAACTTAGATATGACTGAGAATCAATCAAACAAAAAACAGTAATAGAACTTAGATATGACTAGAAATAATCAAACAAACAAAACAGTACAAACAAAATAATCAAACAAACAGTAATAGAACTTAGATATGACTAGAAATAATCAAACAAACAAAACAGTAATAGAACTTAGATATTAGAAATAATCAAACAAACAAAACAGTAATAGAACTTAGATATGACTAGAAATAATCAAACAAACAAAACAGTAATAGAACTTAGATATGACTAGAAATAATCAAACAAACAAAACAGTAATAGAACTTAGATATGACTAGAAATAATCAAACAAACAAAACAGTAATAGAACTTAGATATGACTAGAAATAATCAAACAAACAAAACAGTAATAGAACTTAGATATGATGAGAAATAATCAAACAAACAAAACAGTAATAGAACTTAGATATGACTAGAAATAATCAAACAAACAAAACAGTAATAGAACTTAGATATGACTAGAAATAATCAAACAAACAAAACAGTAATAGAACTTAGATATGACTAGAAATAATCAAACAAACAAAACAGTAATAGAACTTAGATATGACTAGAAATAATCAAACAAACAAAACAGTAATAGAACTTAGATATGATGAGAAATAATCAAACAAACAAAACAGTAATAGAACTTAGATATGACTAGAAATAATCAAACAAACAAAACAGTAATAGAACTTAGATATGACTAGAAATAATCAAACAAACAAAACAGTAATAGAACTTAGATATGATGAGAAATAATCAAACAAACAAAACAGTAATAGAACTTAGATATGACTAGAAATAATCAAACAAACAAAACAGTAATAGAACTTAGATATGACTGAGAAATAATCAAACAAACAAAACAGTAATAGAACTTAGATATGACTAGAAATAATCAAACAAACAAAACAGTAATAGAACTTAGATATGACTAGAAATAATCAAACAAACAAAACAGTAATAGAACTTAGATATGACTAGAAATAATCAAACAAACAAAACAGTAATAGAACTTAGATATGACTAGAAATAATCAAACAAACAAAACAGTAATAGAACTTAGATATGACTAGAAATAATCAAACAAACAAAACAGTAATAGAACTTAGATATGACTAGAAATAATCAAACAAACAAAACAGTAATAGAACTTAGATATGATGAGAAATAATCAAACAAACAAAACAGTAATAGAACTTAGATATGACTAGAAATAATCAAACAAACAAAACAGTAATAGAACTTAGATATGACTAGAAATAATCAAACAAACAAAACAGTAATAGAACTTAGATATGATGAGAAATAATCAAACAAACAAAACAGTAATAGAACTTAGATATGATGAGAAATAATCAAACAAACAAAACAGTAATAGAACTTAGATATGACTAGAAATAATCAAACAAACAAAACAGTAATAGAACTTAGATATGACTAGAAATAATCAAACAAACAAACAGTAATAGAACTTAGATATGACTAGAAATAATCAAACAAACAAAACAGTAATAGAACTTAGATATGACTAGAAATAATCAAACAAACAAAACAGTAATAGAACTTAGATATGACTAGAAATAATCAAACAAACAAAACAGTAATAGAACTTAGATATGACTAGAAATAATCAAACAAACAAAACAGTAATAGAACTTAGATATGACTAGAAATAATCAAACAAACAAAACAGTAATAGAACTTAGATATGACTAGAAATAATCAAACAAACAAAACAGTAATAGAACTTAGATATGACTAGAAATAATCAAACAAACAAAACAGTAATAGAACTTAGATATGACTAGAAATAATCAAACAAACAAAACAGTAATAGAACTTAGATATGACTAGAAATAATCAAACAAACAAAACAGTAATAGAACTTAGATATGACTAGAAATAATCAAACAAACAAAACAGTAATAGAACTTAGATATGACTAGAAATAATCAAACAAACAAAACAGTAATAGAACTTAGATATGACTAGAAATAATCAAACAAACAAAACAGTAATAGAACTTAGATATGACTAGAAATAATCAAACAAACAAAACAGTAATAGAACTTAGATATGACTGAGAAATAATCAAACAAACAAAACAGTAATAGAACTTAGATATGACTAGAAATAATCAAACAAACAAAACAGTAATAGAACTTAGATATGACTAGAAATAATCAAACAAACAAAACAGTAATAGAACTTAGATATGATGAGAAATAATCAAACAAACAAAACAGTAATAGAACTTAGATATGACTAGAAATAATCAAACAAACAAAACAGTAATAGAACTTAGATATGATGAGAAATAATCAAACAAACAAAACAGTAATAGAACTTAGATATGACTAGAAATAATCAAACAAACAAAACAGTAATAGAACTTAGATATGATGAGAAATAATCAAACAAACAAAACAGTAATAGAACTTAGATATGACTAGAAATAATCAAACAAACAAAACAGTAATAAAACTTAGATATGACTAGAAATAATCAAACAAACAAAACAGTAATAGAACTTAGATATGACTAGAAATAATCAAACAAACAAAACAGTAATAGAACTTAGATATGACTAGAAATAATCAAACAAACAAAACAGTAATAGAACTTAGATATGACTAGAAATAATCAAACAAACAAAACAGTAATAGAACTTAGATATGACTAGAAATAATCAAACAAACAAAACAGTAATAGAACTTAGATATGACTAGAAATAATCAAACAAACAAAACAGTAATAGAACTTAGATATGACTAGAAATAATCAAACAAACAAAACAGTAATAGAACTTAGATATGACTAGAAATAATCAAACAAACAAAACAGTAATAGAACTTAGATATGACTAGAAATAATCAAACAAACAAAACAGTAATAGAACTTAGATATGACTAGAAATAATCAAACAAACAAAACAGTAATAGAACTTAGATATGACTAGAAAAATCAAACAAAACAGTAATAGAACTTAGATATGACTAGAAATAATCAAACAAACAAAACAGTAATAGAACTTAGATATGACTAGAAATAATCAAACAAACAAAACAGTAATAGAACTTAGATATGACTAGAAATAATCAAACAAACAAAACAGTAATAGAACTTAGATATGACTAGAAATAATCAAACAAACAAAACAGTAATAGAACTTAGATATGACTAGAAATAATCAAACAAACAAAACAGTAATAGAACTTAGATATGATGAGAAATAATCAAACAAACAAAACAGTAATAGAACTTAGATATGACTAGAAATAATCAAACAAACAAAACAGTAATAGAACTTAGATATGACTAGAAATAATCAAACAAACAAAACAGTAATAGAACTTAGATATGATAGAAATAATCAAACAAACAAAACAGTAATAGAACTTAGATATGACTAGAAATAATCAAACAAACAAAACAGTAATAGAACTTAGATATGATGAGAAATAATCAAACAAACAAAACAGTAATAGAACTTAGATATGATGAGAAATAATCAAACAAACAAAACAGTAATAGAACTTAGATATGACTAGAAATAATCAAACAAACAAAACAGTAATAGAACTTAGATATGATGAGAAATAATCAAACAAACAAAACAGTAATAGAACTTAGATATGACTAGAAATAATCAAACAAACAAAACAGTAATAGAACTTAGATATGACTAGAAATAATCAAACAAACAAAACAGTAATAGAACTTAGATATGATGAGAAATAATCAAACAAACAAAACAGTAATAGAACTTAGATATGACTAGAAATAATCAAACAAACAAAACAGTAATAGAACTTAGATATGACTAGAAATAATCAAACAAACAAAACAGTAATAGAACTTAGATATGATGAGAAATAATCAAACAAACAAAACAGTAATAGAACTTAGATATGACTAGAAATAATCAAACAAACAAAACAGTAATAGAACTTAGATATGACTAGAAATAATCAAACAAACAAAACAGTAATAGAACTTAGATATGACTAGAAATAATCAAACAAACAAAACAGTAATAGAACTTAGATATGACTAGAAATAATCAAACAAACAAAACAGTAATAGAACTTAGATATGATGAGAAATAATCAAACAAACAAAACAGTAATAGAACTTAGATATGACTAGAAATAATCAAACAAACAAAACAGTAATAGAACTTAGATATGACTAGAAATAATCAAACAAACAAAACAGTAATAGAACTTAGATATGACTAGAAATAATCAAACAAACAAAACAGTAATAGAACTTAGATATGATAGAAATAATCAAACAAACAAAACAGTAATAGAACTTAGATATGACTAGAAATAATCAAACAAACAAAACAGTAATAGAACTTAGATATGACTAGAAATAATCAAACAAACAAAACAGTAATAGAACTTAGATATGACTAGAAATAATCAAACAAACAAAACAGTAATAGAACTTAGATATGACTAGAAATAATCAAACAAACAAAACAGTAATAGAACTTAGATATGACTAGAAATAATCAAACAAACAAAACAGTAATAGAACTTAGATATGACTAGAAATAATCAAACAAACAAAACAGTAATAGAACTTAGATATGACTAGAAATAATCAAACAAACAAAACAGTAATAGAACTTAGATATGACTAGAAATAATCAAACAAACAAAACAGTAATAGAACTTAGATATGACTAGAAATAATCAAACAAACAAAACAGTAATAGAACTTAGATATGACTAGAAATAATCAAACAAACAAAACAGTAATAGAACTTAGATATGACTAGAAATAATCAAACAAACAAAACAGTAATAGAACTTAGATATGACTAGATATGATAGAAATAATCAAACAAACAAAACAGTAATAGAACTTAGATATGACTAGAAATAATCAAACAAACAAAACAGTAATAGAACTTAGATATGACTAGAAATAATCAAACAAACAAAACAGTAATAGAACTTAGATATGATGAGAAATAATCAAACAAACAAAACAGTAATAGAACTTAGATATGATAGAAATAATCAAACAAACAAAACAGTAATAGAACTTAGATATGACTAGAAATAATCAAACAAACAAAACAGTAATAGAACTTAGATATGACTAGAAATAATCAAACAAACAAAACAGTAATAGAACTTAGATATGACTAGAAATAATCAAACAAACAAAACAGTAATAGAACTTAGATATGACTAGAAATAATCAAACAAACAAAACAGTAATAGAACTTAGATATGATGAGAAATAATCAAACAAACAAAACAGTAATAGAACTTAGATATGACTAGAAATAATCAAACAAACAAAACAGTAATAGAACTTAGATATGACTAGAAATAATCAAACAAACAAAACAGTAATAGAACTTAGATATGACTAGAAATAATCAAACAAACAAAACAGTAATAGAACTTAGATATGACTAGAAATAATCAAACAAACAAAACAGTAATAGAACTTAGATATGACTAGAAATAATCAAACAAACAAAACAGTAATAGAACTTAGATATGACTAGAAATAATCAAACAAACAAAACAGTAATAGAACTTAGATATGACTAGAAATAATCAAACAAACAAAACAGTAATAGAACTTAGATATGACTAGAAATAATCAAACAAACAAAACAGTAATAGAACTTAGATATGACTAGAAATAATCAAACAAACAAAACAGTAATAGAACTTAGATATGACTAGAAATAATCAAACAAACAAAACAGTAATAGAACTTAGATATGACTAGAAATAATCAAACAAACAAAACAGTAATAGAACTTAGATATGACTAGAAATAATCAAACAAACAAAACAGTAATAGAACTTAGATATGACTAGAAATAATCAAACAAACAAAACAGTAATAGAACTTAGATATTAGAAATAATCAAACAAACAAAACAGTAATAGAACTTAGATATGACTAGAAATAATCAAACAAACAAAACAGTAATAGAACTTAGATATGACTAGAAATAATCAAACAAACAAAACAGTAATAGAACTTAGATATGACTAGAAATAATCAAACAAACAAAACAGTAATAGAACTTAGATATGACTAGAAATAATCAAACAAACAAAACAGTAATAGAACTTAGATATGACTAGAAATAATCAAACAAACAAAACAGTAATAGAACTTAGATATGACTAGAAATAATCAAACAAACAAAACAGTAATAGAACTTAGATATGACTAGAAATAATCAAACAAACAAAACAGTAATAGAACTTAGATATGACTAGAAATAATCAAACAAACAAAACAGTAATAGAACTTAGATATGACTAGAAATAATCAAACAAACAAAACAGTAATAGAACTTAGATATGACTAGAAATAATCAAACAAACAAAACAGTAATAGAACTTAGATATGACTAGAAATAATCAAACAAACAAAACAGTAATAGAACTTAGATATGACTAGAAATAATCAAACAAACAAAACAGTAATAGAACTTAGATATGACTAGAAATAATCAAACAAACAAAACAGTAATAGAACTTAGATATGACTAGAAATAATCAAACAAACAAAACAGTAATAGAACTTAGATATGACTAGAAATAATCAAACAAACAAAACAGTAATAGAACTTAGATATGACTAGAAATAATCAAACAAACAAAACAGTAATAGAACTTAGATATGACTAGAAATAATCAAACAAACAAAACAGTAATAGAACTTAGATATGACTAGAAATAATCAAACAAACAAAACAGTAATAGAACTTAGATATGATGAGAAATAATCAAACAAACAAAACAGTAATAGAACTTAGATATGATATGATAGAAATAATCAAACAAACAAAACAGTAATAGAACTTAGATATGACTAGAAATAATCAAACAAACAAAACAGTAATAGAACTTAGATATGACTAGAAATAATCAAACAAACAAAACAGTAATAGAACTTAGATATGACTAGAAATAATCAAACAAACAAAACAGTAATAGAACTTAGATATGATAGAAATAATCAAACAAACAAAACAGTAATAGAACTTAGATATGATGAGAAATAATCAAACAAACAAAACAGTAATAGAACTTAGATATGACTAGAAATAATCAAACAAACAAAACAGTAATAGAACTTAGATATGACTAGAAATAATCAAACAAACAAAACAGTAATAGAACTTAGATATGATGAGAAATAATCAAACAAACAAAACAGTAATAGAACTTAGATATGACTAGAAATAATCAAACAAACAAAACAGTAATAGAACTTAGATATGACTAGAAATAATCAAACAAACAAAACAGTAATAGAACTTAGATATGACTAGAAATAATCAAACAAACAAAACAGTAATAGAACTTAGATATGACTAGAAATAATCAAACAAACAAAACAGTAATAGAACTTAGATATGACTAGAAATAATCAAACAAACAAAACAGTAATAGAACTTAGATATGACTAGAAATAATCAAACAAACAAAACAGTAATAGAACTTAGATATGACTAGAAATAATCAAACAAACAAAACAGTAATAGAACTTAGATATGACTAGAAATAATCAAACAAACAAAACAGTAATAGAACTTAGATATGACTAGAAATAATCAAACAAACAAAACAGTAATAGAACTTAGATATGATGAGAAATAATCAAACAAACAAAACAGTAATAGAACTTAGATATGATGAGAAATAATCAAACAAACAAAACAGTAATAGAACTTAGATATGACTAGAAATAATCAAACAAACAAAACAGTAATAGAACTTAGATATGATGAGAAATAATCAAACAAACAAAACAGTAATAGAACTTAGATATGACTAGAAATAATCAAACAAACAAAACAGTAATAGAACTTAGATATGACTAGAAATAATCAAACAAACAAAACAGTAATAGAACTTAGATATGACTAGAAATAATCAAACAAACAAAACAGTAATAGAACTTAGATATGACTAGAAATAATCAAACAAACAAAACAGTAATAGAACTTAGATATGACTAGAAATAATCAAACAAACAAAACAGTAATAGAACTTAGATATGACTAGAAATAATCAAACAAACAAAACAGTAATAGAACTTAGATATGACTAGAAATAATCAAACAAACAAAACAGTAATAGAACTTAGATATGACTAGAAATAATCAAACAAACAAAACAGTAATAGAACTTAGATATGACTAGAAATAATCAAACAAACAAAACAGTAATAGAACTTAGATATGACTAGAAATAATCAAACAAACAAAACAGTAATAGAACTTAGATATGACTAGAAATAATCAAACAAACAAAACAGTAATAGAACTTAGATATGACTAGAAATAATCAAACAAACAAAACAGTAATAGAACTTAGATATGATAGAAATAATCAAACAAACAAAACAGTAATAGAACTTAGATATGATAGAAATAATCAAACAAACAAAACAGTAATAGAACTTAGATATGACTAGAAATAATCAAACAAACAAAACAGTAATAGAACTTAGATATGACTAGAAATAATCAAACAAACAAAACAGTAATAGAACTTAGATATGACTAGAAATAATCAAACAAACAAAACAGTAATAGAACTTAGATATGACTAGAAATAATCAAACAAACAAAACAGTAATAGAACTTAGATATGACTAGAAATAATCAAACAAACAAAACAGTAATAGAACTTAGATATGATGAGAAATAATCAAACAAACAAAACAGTAATAGAACTTAGATATGACTAGAAATAATCAAACAAACAAAACAGTAATAGAACTTAGATATGACTAGAAATAATCAAACAAACAAAACAGTAATAGAACTTAGATATGACTAGAAATAATCAAACAAACAAAACAGTAATAGAACTTAGATATGACTAGAAATAATCAAACAAACAAAACAGTAATAGAACTTAGATATGACTAGAAATAATCAAACAAACAAAACAGTAATAGAACTTAGATATGATAGAAATAATCAAACAAACAAAACAGTAATAGAACTTAGATATGACTAGAAATAATCAAACAAACAAAACAGTAATAGAACTTAGATATGACTAGAAATAATCAAACAAACAAAACAGTAATAGAACTTAGATATGACTAGAAATAATCAAACAAACAAAACAGTAATAGAACTTAGATATGACTAGAAATAATCAAACAAACAAAACAGTAATAGAACTTAGATATGACTAGAAATAATCAAACAAACAAAACAGTAATAGAACTTAGATATGACTAGAAATAATCAAACAAACAAAACAGTAATAGAACTTAGATATGATGAGAAATAATCAAACAAACAAAACAGTAATAGAACTTAGATATGACTAGAAATAATCAAACAAACAAAACAGTAATAGAACTTAGATATGACTAGAAATAATCAAACAAACAAAACAGTAATAGAACTTAGATATGACTAGAAATAATCAAACAAACAAAACAGTAATAGAACTTAGATATGACTAGAAATAATCAAACAAACAAAACAGTAATAGAACTTAGATATGACTAGAAATAATCAAACAAACAAAACAGTAATAGAACTTAGATATGACTAGAAATAATCAAACAAACAAAACAGTAATAGAACTTAGATATGACTAGAAATAATCAAACAAACAAAACAGTAATAGAACTTAGATATGACTAGAAATAATCAAACAAACAAAACAGTAATAGAACTTAGATATGACTAGAAATAATCAAACAAACAAAACAGTAATAGAACTTAGATATGACTAGAAATAATCAAACAAACAAAACAGTAATAGAACTTAGATATGACTAGAAATAATCAAACAAACAAAACAGTAATAGAACTTAGATATGACTAGAAATAATCAAACAAACAAAACAGTAATAGAACTTAGATATGACTAGAAAAATCAAACAAACAAAACAGTAATAGAACTTAGATATGACTAGAAATAATCAAACAAACAAAACAGTAATAGAACTTAGATATGACTAGAAATAATCAAACAAACAAAACAGTAATAGAACTTAGATATGACTAGAAATAATCAAACAAACAAAACAGTAATAGAACTTAGATATGACTAGAAATAATCAAACAAACAAAACAGTAATAGAACTTAGATATGACTAGAAATAATCAAACAAACAAAACAGTAATAGAACTTAGATATGACTAGAAATAATCAAACAAACAAAACAGTAATAGAACTTAGATATGACTAGAAATAATCAAACAAACAAAACAGTAATAGAACTTAGATATGACTAGAAATAATCAAACAAACAAAACAGTAATAGAACTTAGATATGATGAGAAATAATCAAACAAACAAAACAGTAATAGAACTTAGATATGATGAGAAATAATCAAACAAACAAAACAGTAATAGAACTTAGATATGACTAGAAATAATCAAACAAACAAAACAGTAATAGAACTTAGATATGATGAGAAATAATCAAACAAACAAAACAGTAATAGAACTTAGATATGACTAGAAATAATCAAACAAACAAAACAGTAATAGAACTTAGATATGACTAGAAATAATCAAACAAACAAAACAGTAATAGAACTTAGATATGATGAGAAATAATCAAACAAACAAAACAGTAATAGAACTTAGATATGACTAGAAATAATCAAACAAACAAAACAGTAATAGAACTTAGATATGACTAGAAATAATCAAACAAACAAAACAGTAATAGAACTTAGATATGACTAGAAATAATCAAACAAACAAAACAGTAATAGAACTTAGATATGATGAGAAATAATCAAACAAACAAAACAGTAATAGAACTTAGATATGACTAGAAATAATCAAACAAACAAAACAGTAATAGAACTTAGATATGACTAGAAATAATCAAACAAACAAAACAGTAATAGAACTTAGATATGACTAGAAATAATCAAACAAACAAAACAGTAATAGAACTTAGATATGACTAGAAATAATCAAACAAACAAAACAGTAATAGAACTTAGATATGACTAGAAATAATCAAACAAACAAAACAGTAATAGAACTTAGATATGACTAGAAATAATCAAACAAACAAAACAGTAATAGAACTTAGATATGACTAGAAATAATCAAACAAACAAAACAGTAATAGAACTTAGATATGATGAGAAATAATCAAACAAACAAAACAGTAATAGAACTTAGATATGATGAGAAATAATCAAACAAACAAAACAGTAATAGAACTTAGATATGACTAGAAATAATCAAACAAACAAAACAGTAATAGAACTTAGATATGATGAGAAATAATCAAACAAACAAAACAGTAATAGAACTTAGATATGACTAGAAATAATCAAACAAACAAAACAGTAATAGAACTTAGATATGATGAGAAATAATCAAACAAACAAAACAGTAATAGAACTTAGATATGACTAGAAATAATCAAACAAACAAAACAGTAATAGAACTTAGATATGACTAGAAATAATCAAACAAACAAAACAGTAATAGAACTTAGATATGATGAGAAATAATCAAACAAACAAAACAGTAATAGAACTTAGATATGACTAGAAATAATCAAACAAACAAAACAGTAATAGAACTTAGATATGACTAGAAATAATCAAACAAACAAAACAGTAATAGAACTTAGATATGATGAGAAATAATCAAACAAACAAAACAGTAATAGAACTTAGATATGATGAGAAATAATCAAACAAACAAAACAGTAATAGAACTTAGATATGACTAGAAATAATCAAACAAACAAAACAGTAATAGAACTTAGATATGATGAGAAATAATCAAACAAACAAAACAGTAATAGAACTTAGATATGACTAGAAATAATCAAACAAACAAAACAGTAATAGAACTTAGATATGATGAGAAATAATCAAACAAACAAAACAGTAATAGAACTTAGATATGACTAGAAATAATCAAACAAACAAAACAGTAATAGAACTTAGATATGACTAGAAATAATCAAACAAACAAAACAGTAATAGAACTTAGATATGACTAGAAATAATCAAACAAACAAAACAGTAATAGAACTTAGATATGACTAGAAATAATCAAACAAACAAAACAGTAATAGAACTTAGATATGACTAGAAATAATCAAACAAACAAAACAGTAATAGAACTTAGATATGACTAGAAATAATCAAACAAACAAAACAGTAATAGAACTTAGATATGACTAGAAATAATCAAACAAACAAAACAGTAATAGAACTTAGATATGACTAGAAATAATCAAACAAACAAAACAGTAATAGAACTTAGATATGACTAGAAATAATCAAACAAACAAAACAGTAATAGAACTTAGATATGATGAGAAATAATCAAACAAACAAAACAGTAATAGAACTTAGATATGACTAGAAATAATCAAACAAACAAAACAGTAATAGAACTTAGATATGACTAGAAATAATCAAACAAACAAAACAGTAATAGAACTTAGATATGACTAGAAATAATCAAACAAACAAAACAGTAATAGAACTTAGATATGACTAGAAATAATCAAACAAACAAAACAGTAATAGAACTTAGATATGATGAGAAATAATCAAACAAACAAAACAGTAATAGAACTTAGATATGACTAGAAATAATCAAACAAACAAAACAGTAATAGAACTTAGATATGACTAGAAATAATCAAACAAACAAAACAGTAATAGAACTTAGATATGACTAGAAATAATCAAACAAACAAAACAGTAATAGAACTTAGATATGACTAGAAATAATCAAACAAACAAAACAGTAATAGAACTTAGATATGACTAGAAATAATCAAACAAACAAAACAGTAATAGAACTTAGATATGATGAGAAATAATCAAACAAACAAAACAGTAATAGAACTTAGATATGACTAGAAATAATCAAACAAACAAAACAGTAATAGAACTTAGATATGACTAGAAATAATCAAACAAACAAAACAGTAATAGAACTTAGATATGATGAGAAATAATCAAACAAACAAAACAGTAATAGAACTTAGATATGATAGAAATAATCAAACAAACAAAACAGTAATAGAACTTAGATATGATGAGAAATAATCAAACAAACAAAACAGTAATAGAACTTAGATATGACTAGAAATAATCAAACAAACAAAACAGTAATAGAACTTAGATATGATAGAGAAATAATCAAACAAACAAAAAACAGTAATAGAACTTAGATATGACTAGAAATAATCAAACAAACAAAACAGTAATAGAACTTAGATATGATGAGAAATAATCAAACAAACAAAACAGTAATAGAACTTAGATATGACTAGAAATAATCAAACAAACAAAACAGTAATAGAACTTAGATATGACTAGAAATAATCAAACAAACAAAACAGTAATAGAACTTAGATATGACTAGAAATAATCAAACAAACAAAACAGTAATAGAACTTAGATATGACTAGAAATAATCAAACAAACAAAACAGTAATAGAACTTAGATATGACTAGAAATAATCAAACAAACAAAACAGTAATAGAACTTAGATATGACTAGAAATAATCAAACAAACAAAACAGTAATAGAACTTAGATATGACGAGAAATAATCAAACAAACAAAACAGTAATAGAACTTAGATATGACTAGAAATAATCAAACAAACAAAACAGAAATAGAACTTAGATATGACTAGAAATAATCAAACAAACAAAACAGTAATAGAACTTAGATATGACTAGAAATAATCAAACAAACAAAACAGTAATAGAACTTAGATATGACTAGAAATAATCAAACAAACAAAACAGTAATAGAACTTAGATATGACTAGAAATAATCAAACAAACAAAACAGTAATAGAACTTAGATATGATGAGAAATAATCAAACAAACAAAACAGTAATAGAACTTAGATATGACTAGAAATAATCAAACAAACAAAACAGTAATAGAACTTAGATATGACTAGAAATAATCAAACAAACAAAACAGTAATAGAACTTAGATATGACTAGAAATAATCAAACAAACAAAACAGTAATAGAACTTAGATATGACTAGAAATAATCAAACAAACAAAACAGTAATAGAACTTAGATATGATGAGAAATAATCAAACAAACAAAACAGTAATAGAACTTAGATATGATGAGAAATAATCAAACAAACAAAACAGTAATAGAACTTAGATATGACTAGAAATAATCAAACAAACAAAACAGTAATAGAACTTAGATATGATGAGAAATAATCAAACAAACAAAACAGTAATAGAACTTAGATATGACTAGAAATAATCAAACAAACAAAACAGTAATAGAACTTAGATATGACTAGAAATAATCAAACAAACAAAACAGTAATAGAACTTAGATATGATGAGAAATAATCAAACAAACAAAACAGTAATAGAACTTAGATATGACTAGAAATAATCAAACAAACAAAACAGTAATAGAACTTAGATATGACTAGAAATAATCAAACAAACAAAACAGTAATAGAACTTAGATATGATGAGAAATAATCAAACAAACAAAACAGTAATAGAACTTAGATATGATGAGAAATAATCAAACAAACAAAACAGTAATAGAACTTAGATATGACTAGAAATAATCAAACAAACAAAACAGTAATAGAACTTAGATATGACTAGAAATAATCAAACAAACAAAACAGTAATAGAACTTAGATATGACTAGAAATAATCAAACAAACAAAACAGTAATAGAACTTAGATATGATGAGAAATAATCAAACAAACAAAACAGTAATAGAACTTAGATATGACTAGAAATAATCAAACAAACAAAACAGTAATAGAACTTAGATATGACTAGAAATAATCAAACAAACAAAACAGTAATAGAACTTAGATATGACTAGAAATAATCAAACAAACAAAACAGTAATAGAACTTAGATATGATGAGAAATAATCAAACAAACAAAACAGTAATAGAACTTAGATATGACTAGAAATAATCAAACAAACAAAACAGTAATAGAACTTAGATATGACTAGAAATAATCAAACAAACAAAACAGTAATAGAACTTAGATATGACTAGAAATAATCAAACAAACAAAACAGTAATAGAACTTAGATATGACTAGAAATAATCAAACAAACAAAACAGTAATAGAACTTAGATATGACTAGAAATAATCAAACAAACAAAACAGTAATAGAACTTAGATATGACTAGAAATAATCAAACAAACAAAACAGTAATAGAACTTAGATATGACGAGAAATAATCAAACAAACAAAACAGTAATAGAACTTAGATATGACTAGAAATAATCAAACAAACAAAACAGTAATAGAACTTAGATATGACTAGAAATAATCAAACAAACAAAACAGTAATAGAACTTAGATATGACTAGAAATAATCAAACAAACAAAACAGTAATAGAACTTAGATATGACTAGAAATAATCAAACAAACAAAACAGTAATAGAACTTAGATATGACTAGAAATAATCAAACAAACAAAACAGTAATAGAACTTAGATATGATGAGAAATAATCAAACAAACAAAACAGTAATAGAACTTAGATATGACTAGAAATAATCAAACAAACAAAACAGTAATAGAACTTAGATATGACTAGAAATAATCAAACAAACAAAACAGTAATAGAACTTAGATATGACGAGAAATAATCAAACAAACAAAACAGTAATAGAACTTAGATATGACTAGAAATAATCAAACAAACAAAACAGTAATAGAACTTAGATATGATGAGAAATAATCAAACAAACAAAACAGTAATAGAACTTAGATATGATGAGAAATAATCAAACAAACAAAACAGTAATAGAACTTAGATATGACTAGAAATAATCAAACAAACAAAACAGTAATAGAACTTAGATATGATGAGAAATAATCAAACAAACAAAACAGTAATAGAACTTAGATATGACTAGAAATAATCAAACAAACAAAACAGTAATAGAACTTAGATATGATGAGAAATAATCAAACAAACAAAACAGTAATAGAACTTAGATATGATGAGAAATAATCAAACAAACAAAACAGTAATAGAACTTAGATATGACTAGAAATAATCAAACAAACAAAACAGTAATAGAACTTAGATATGACTAGAAATAATCAAACAAACAAAACAGTAATAGAACTTAGATATGATGAGAAATAATCAAACAAACCAAACAGTAATAGAACTTAGATATGATGAGAAATAATCAAACAAACAAAACAGTAATAGAACTTAGATATGACTAGAAATAATCAAACAAACAAAACAGTAATAGAACTTAGATATGACTAGAAATAATCAAACAAACAAAACAGTAATAGAACTTAGATATGACTAGAAATAATCAAACAAACAAAACAGTAATAGAACTTAGATATGATGAGAAATAATCAAACAAACAAAACAGTAATAGAACTTAGATATGACTAGAAATAATCAAACAAACAAAACAGTAATAGAACTTAGATATGACTAGAAATAATCAAACAAACAAAACAGTAATAGAACTTAGATATGACTAGAAATAATCAAACAAACAAAACAGTAATAGAACTTAGATATGACTAGAAATAATCAAACAAACAAAACAGTAATAGAACTTAGATATGATGAGAAATAATCAAACAAACAAAACAGTAATAGAACTTAGATATGATGAGAAATAATCAAACAAACAAAACAGTAATAGAACTTAGATATGACTAGAAATAATCAAACAAACAAAACAGTAATAGAACTTAGATATGATGAGAAATAATCAAACAAACAAAACAGTAATAGAACTTAGATATGACTAGAAATAATCAAACAAACAAAACAGTAATAGAACTTAGATATGACTAGAAATAATCAAACAAACAAAACAGTAATAGAACTTAGATATGACTAGAAATAATCAAACAAACAAAACAGTAATAGAACTTAGATATGACTAGAAATAATCAAACAAACAAAACAGTAATAGAACTTAGATATGACTAGAAATAATCAAACAAACAAACCAGTAATAGAACTTAGATATGACTAGAAATAATCAAACAAACAAAACAGTAATAGAACTTAGATATGATGAGAAATAATCAAACAAACAAAACAGTAATAGAACTTAGATATGATGAGAAATAATCAAACAAACAAAACAGTAATAGAACTTAGATATGACTAGAAATAATCAAACAAACAAAACAGTAATAGAACTTAGATATGATGAGAAATAATCAAACAAACAAAACAGTAATAGAACTTAGATATGACTAGAAATAATCAAACAAACAAAACAGTAATAGAACTTAGATATGATGAGAAATAATCAAACAAACAAAACAGTAATAGAACTTAGATATGACTAGAAATAATCAAACAAACAAAACAGTAATAGAACTTAGATATGACTAGAAATAATCAAACAAACAAAACAGTAATAGAACTTAGATATGATGAGAAATAATCAAACAAACAAAACAGTAATAGAACTTAGATATGACTAGAAATAATCAAACAAACAAAACAGTAATAGAACTTAGATATGACTAGAAATAATCAAACAAACAAAACAGTAATAGAACTTAGATATGATGAGAAATAATCAAACAAACAAAACAGTAATAGAACTTAGATATGATGAGAAATAATCAAACAAACAAAACAGTAATAGAACTTAGATATGACTAGAAATAATCAAACAAACAAAACAGTAATAGAACTTAGATATGATGAGAAATAATCAAACAAACAAAACAGTAATAGAACTTAGATATGACTAGAAATAATCAAACAAACAAAACAGTAATAGAACTTAGATATGATGAGAAATAATCAAACAAACAAAACAGTAATAGAACTTAGATATGACTAGAAATAATCAAACAAACAAAACAGTAATAGAACTTAGATATGACTAGAAATAATCAAACAAACAAAACAGTAATAGAACTTAGATATGACGAGAAATAATCAAACAAACAAAACAGTAATAGAACTTAGATATGACTAGAAATAATCAAACAAACAAAACAGTAATAGAACTTAGATATGACTAGAAATAATCAAACAAACAAAACAGTAATAGAACTTAGATATGACTAGAAATAATCAAACAAACAAAACAGTAATAGAACTTAGATATGACGAGAAATAATCAAACAAACAAAACAGTAATAGAACTTAGATATGACTAGAAATAATCAAACAAACAAAACAGTAATAGAACTTAGATATGACTAGAAATAATCAAACAAACAAAACAGTAATAGAACTTAGATATGACGAGAAATAATCAAACAAACAAAACAGTAATAGAACTTAGATATGACTAGAAATAATCAAACAAACAAAACAGTAATAGAACTTAGATATGACTAGAAATAATCAAACAAACAAAACAGTAATAGAACTTAGATATGACTAGAAATAATCAAACAAACAAAACAGTAATAGAACTTAGATATGACTAGAAATAATCAAACAAACAAAACAGTAATAGAACTTAGATATGATGAGAAATAATCAAACAAACAAAACAGTAATAGAACTTAGATATGACTAGAAATAATCAAACAAACAAAACAGTAATAGAACTTAGATATGACTAGAAATAATCAAACAAACAAAACAGTAATAGAACTTAGATATGACTAGAAATAATCAAACAAACAAAACAGTAATAGAACTTAGATATGATGAGAAATAATCAAACAAACAAAACAGTAATAGAACTTAGATATGACTAGAAATAATCAAACAAACAAAACAGTAATAGAACTTAGATATGATGAGAAATAATCAAACAAACAAAACAGTAATAGAACTTAGATATGACTAGAAATAATCAAACAAACAAAACAGTAATAGAACTTAGATATGACTAGAAATAATCAAACAAACAAAACAGTAATAGAACTTAGATATGATGAGAAATAATCAAACAAACAAAACAGTAATAGAACTTAGATATGATGAGAAATAATCAAACAAACAAAACAGTAATAGAACTTAGATATGATGAGAAATAATCAAACAAACAAAACAGTAATAGAACTTAGATATGACTAGAAATAATCAAACAAACAAAACAGTAATAGAACTTAGATATGATGAGAAATAATCAAACAAACAAAACAGTAATAGAACTTAGATATGACTAGAAATAATCAAACAAACAAAACAGTAATAGAACTTAGATATGATGAGAAATAATCAAACAAACAAAACAGTAATAGAACTTAGATATGACTAGAAATAATCAAACAAACAAAACAGTAATAGAACTTAGATATGACTAGAAATAATCAAACAAACAAAACAGTAATAGAACTTAGATATGACTAGAAATAATCAAACAAACAAAACAGTAATAGAACTTAGATATGACTAGAAATAATCAAACAAACAAAACAGTAATAGAACTTAGATATGACTAGAAATAATCAAACAAACAAAACAGTAATAGAACTTAGATATGACTAGAAAAATCAAACAAACAAAACAGTAATAGAACTTAGATATGACGAGAAATAATCAAACAAACAAAACAGTAATAGAACTTAGATATGACTAGAAATAATCAAACAAACAAAACAGTAATAGAACTTAGATATGACTAGAAATAATCAAACAAACAAAACAGTAATAGAACTTAGATATGACTAGAAATAATCAAACAAACAAACCAGTAATAGAACTTAGATATGACTAGAAATAATCAAACAAACAAAACAGTAATAGAACTTAGATATGACTAGAAATAATCAAACAAACAAAACAGTAATAGAACTTAGATATGATGAGAAATAATCAAATAAACAAAACAGTAATAGAACTTAGATATGACTAGAAATAATCAAACAAACAAACCAGTAATAGAACTTAGATATGACTAGAAATAATCAAACAAACAAAACAGTAATAGAACTTAGATATGACGAGAAATAAGCAAACAAACAAACCAGTAATAGAACTTAGATATGACTAGAAATAATCAAACAAACAAAACAGTAATAGAACTTAGATATGATGAGAAATAATCAAACAAACAAAACAGTAATAGAACTTAGATATGATGAGAAATAATCAAACAAACAAAACAGTAATAGAACTTAGATATGACTAGAAATAATCAAACAAACAAAACAGTAATAGAACTTAGATATGATGAGAAATAATCAAACAAACAAAACAGTAATAGAACTTAGATATGACTAGAAATAATCAAACAAACAAAACAGTAATAGAACTTAGATATGATGAGAAATAATCAAACAAACAAAACAGTAATAGAACTTAGATATGATGAGAAATAATCAAACAAACAAAACAGTAATAGAACTTAGATATGACTAGAAATAATCAAACAAACAAAACAGTAATAGAACTTAGATATGACTAGAAATAATCAAACAAACAAACAGTAATAGAACTTAGATATGATGAGAAATAATCAAACAAACAAACAGTAATAGAACTTAGATATGATGAGAAATAATCAAACAAACAAAACAGTAATAGAACTTAGATATGACTAGAAATAATCAAACAAACAAAACAGTAATAGAACTTAGATATGACTAGAAATAAGCAAACAAACAAACCAGTAATAGAACTTAGATATGACTAGAAATAATCAAACAAACAAAACAGTAATAGAACTTAGATATGATGAGAAATAATCAAACAAACAAAACAGTAATAGAACTTAGATATGACTAGAAATAATCAAACAAACAAAACAGTAATAGAACTTAGATATGACTAGAAATAATCAAACAAACAAAACAGTAATAGAACTTAGATATGACTAGAAATAATCAAACAAACAAAACAGTAATAGAACTTAGATATGACTAGAAATAATCAAACAAACAAAACAGTAATAGAACTTAGATATGATGAGAAATAATCAAACAAACAAAACAGTAATAGAACTTAGATATGATGAGAAATAATCAAACAAACAAAACAGTAATAGAACTTAGATATGACTAGAAATAATCAAACAAACAAAACAGTAATAGAACTTAGATATGATGAGAAATAATCAAACAAACAAAACAGTAATAGAACTTAGATATGACTAGAAATAATCAAACAAACAAAACAGTAATAGAACTTAGATATGACTAGAAATAATCAAACAAACAAAACAGTAATAGAACTTAGATATGACTAGAAATAATCAAACAAACAAAACAGTAATAGAACTTAGATATGACTAGAAATAATCAAACAAACAAAACAGTAATAGAACTTAGATATGATGAGAAATAATCAAACAAACAAAACAGTAATAGAACTTAGATATGACTAGAAATAATCAAACAAACAAAACAGTAATAGAACTTAGATATGACTAGAAATAATCAAACAAACAAAACAGTAATAGAACTTAGATATGACTAGAAATAATCAAACAAACAAAACAGTAATAGAACTTAGATATGACTAGAAATAATCAAACAAACAAAACAGTAATAGAACTTAGATATGATGAGAAATAATCAAACAAACAAAACAGTAATAGAACTTAGATATGATGAGAAATAATCAAACAAACAAAACAGTAATAGAACTTAGATATGACTAGAAATAATCAAACAAACAAAACAGTAATAGAACTTAGATATGATGAGAAATAATCAAACAAACAAAACAGTAATAGAACTTAGATATGACTAGAAATAATCAAACAAACAAAACAGTAATAGAACTTAGATATGACTAGAAATAATCAAACAAACAAAACAGTAATAGAACTTAGATATGACTAGAAATAATCAAACAAACAAAACAGTAATAGAACTTAGATATGATGAGAAATAATCAAACAAACAAAACAGTAATAGAACTTAGATATGACTAGAAATAATCAAACAAACAAAACAGTAATAGAACTTAGATATGACTAGAAATAATCAAACAAACAAAACAGTAATAGAACTTAGATATGACGAGAAATAATCAAACAAACAAAACAGTAATAGAACTTAGATATGACTAGAAATAATCAAACAAACAAAACAGTAATAGAACTTAGATATGATGAGAAATAATCAAACAAACAAAACAGTAATAGAACTTAGATATGATGAGAAATAATCAAACAAACAAAACAGTAATAGAACTTAGATATGACTAGAAATAATCAAACAAACAAAACAGTAATAGAACTTAGATATGATGAGAAATAATCAAACAAACAAAACAGTAATAGAACTTAGATATGATGAGAAATAATCAAACAAACAAAACAGTAATAGAACTTAGATATGACTAGAAATAATCAAACAAACAAAACAGTAATAGAACTTAGATATGATGAGAAATAATCAAACAAACAAAACAGTAATAGAACTTAGATATGATGAGAAATAATCAAACAAACAAAACAGTAATAGAACTTAGATATGACTAGAAATAATCAAACAAACAAAACAGTAATAGAACTTAGATATGACTAGAAATAATCAAACAAACAAAACAGTAATAGAACTTAGATATGACGAGAAATAATCAAACAAACAAAACAGTAATAGAACTTAGATATGACTAGAAATAATCAAACAAACAAAACAGTAATAGAACTTAGATATGATGAGAAATAATCAAACAAACAAAACAGTAATAGAACTTAGATATGATGAGAAATAATCAAACAAACAAAACAGTAATAGAACTTAGATATGACTAGAAATAATCAAACAAACAAAACAGTAATAGAACTTAGATATGATGAGAAATAATCAAACAAACAAAACAGTAATAGAACTTAGATATGACTAGAAATAATCAAACAAACAAAACAGTAATAGAACTTAGATATGATGAGAAATAATCAAACAAACAAAACAGTAATAGAACTTAGATATGACTAGAAATAATCAAACAAACAAAACGGTAATAGAACTTAGATATGACTAGAAATAATCAAACAAACAAAACAGTAATAGAACTTAGATATGATGAGAAATAATCAAACAAACAAAACAGTAATATAACTTAGATATGACTAGAAATAATCAAACAAACAAACCAGTAATAGAACTTAGATATGACTAGAAATAATCAAACAAACAAAACAGTAATAGAACTTAGATATGATTAGAAATAGTCAAACAAACAAACCAGTAATAGAACTTAGATATGACTAGAAATAATCAAACAAACAAAACAGTAATAGAACTTAGATATGATGAGAAATAATCAAACAAACAAAACAGTAATAGAACTTAGATATGATGAGAAATAATCAAACAAACAAAAAAGTAATAGAACTTAGATATGACTAGAAATAATCAAACAAACAAAACAGTAATAGAACTTAGATATGATGAGAAATAATCAAACAAACAAAACAGTAATAGAACTTAGATATGACTAGAAATAATCAAACAAACAAACCAGTAATAAAACTTAGACATGATGAGAAATAATCAGTCAAACAAACAAAACAGTAATAGAACTTAGATATGACTAGAAATAATCAAACGAACCAAACAGTAATAGAACTTAGATATGACTAGAAATAATGAATCAAACAAACCAAACAGTAATAAAACTTAGATATGACGAGAAATAATCAAACAAACAAAACAGTAATAGAACTTAGATATGACTAGAAATAATCAAACAAACAAAACAGTAATAGAACTTAGATATGACTAGAAATAATCAAACAAACAAAACAGTAATAGAACTTAGATATGACTAGAAATCAAAAACAAAACAGTAATAGAACTTAGATATGACGAGAAATAATCAAACAAACAAAACAGTAATAGAACTTAGATATGACTAGAAATAATCAAACAAACAAAACAGTAATAGAACTTAGATATGACTAGAAATAAGCAAACAAACAAAACAGTAATAGAACTTAGATATGACGAGAAATAATCAAACAAACAAAACAGTAATAGAACTTAGATATGACTAGAAATAATCAAACAAACAAAACAGTAATAGAACTTAGATATGATGAGAAATAATCAAACAAACAAACCAGTAATAGAACTTAGATATGACTAGAAATAATCAAACAAACAAAACAGTAATAGAACTTAGATATGATGAGAAATAATCAAACAAACAAAACAGTAATAGAACTTAGATATGACTAGAAATAATCAAACAAACAAAACAGTAATAGAACTTAGATATGACTAGAAATAATCAAACAAACAAAACAGTAATAGAACTTAGATATGATGAGAAATAATCAAACAAACCAAACAGTAATAGAACTTAGATATGACTAGAAATAAGCAAACAAACAAACCAGTAATAGAACTTAGATATGACTAGAAATAATCAAACAAACAAAACAGTAATAGAACTTAGATATGACTAGAAATAATCAAACAAACAAAACAGTAATAGAACTTAGATATGATGAGAAATAATCAAACAAACAAAACAGTAATAGAACTTAGATATGACTAGAAATAATCAAACAAACAAAACAGTAATAGAACTTAGATATGACTAAAAATAATCAAACAAACAAACCAGTAATAGAACTTAGATATGACTAGAAATAATCAAACAAACAAACCAGTAATAGAACTTAGATATAATGAGAAATAATCAAACAAACAAAACAGTAATAGAACTTAGATATGACTAGAAATAATCAAAGAAACAAAAAAGTAATAGAACTTAGATATGATGAGAAATAATCAAACAAACAAAACAGTAATAGAACTTAGATATGACTAGAAATAATCAAACAAACAAAACAGTAATAGAACTTAGATATGACTAGAAATAATCAAACAAACAAACCAGTAATAGAACTTAGATATGACTAGAAATAATCAAACAAACAAACCAGTAATAGAACTTAGATATGACTAGAAATAATCAAACAAACAAAACAGTAATAGAACTTAGATATGATGAGAAATAATCAAACAAACAAAACAGTAATAGAACTTAGTTAGATATGATAAGAAATAATCAAACAAACAAAAAAGTAAGAGAACTTAGATATGACTAGAAATAATCAAACAAACAAAACAGTAATAGAACTTAGATATGATGAGAAATAATCAAACAAACAAAACAGTAATAGAACTTAGATATGACTAGAAATAATCAAACAAACAAAACAGTAATAGAACTTAGATATGACTAGAAATAATCAAACAAACAAAACAGTAATAGAACTTAGATATGACTAGAAATAATCAAACAAACAAACCAGTAATAGAACTTAGATATAATGAGAAATAATCAAACAAACAAAACAGTAATAGAACTTAGATATGACTAGAAATAATCAAAGAAACAAAAAAGTAATAGAACTTAGATATGATGAGAAATAATCAAACAAACAAAACAGTAATAGAACTTAGATATGACTAGAAATAATCAAACAAACAAAACAGTAATAGAACTTAGATATGACTAGAAATAAGCAAACAAACAAACCAGTAATAGATCTTAGATATGACTAGAAATAAGCAAACAAACAAACCAGTAATAGAACTTAGATATGACTAGAAATAATCAAACAAACAAACCAGTAATAGAACTTAGATATGACTAGAAATAATCAAACAAACAAAACAGTAATAGAACTTAGATATCACTAAAAATAATCAAACAAACAAACCAGTAATAGAACTTAGATATGACTAGAAATAATCAAACAAACAAACCAGTAATAGAACTTAGATATAATGAGAAATAATCAAACAAACAAAACAGTAATAGAACTTAGATATGACTAGAAATAATCAAAGAAACAAAAAAGTAATAGAACTTAGATATGATGAGAAATAATCAAACAAACAAAACAGTAATAGAACTTAGATATGACTAGAAATAATCAAACAAACAAAACAGTAATAGAACTTAGATATGACTAGAAATAATCAAACAAACAAACCAGTAATAGAACTTAGATATGACTAGAAATAATCAAACAAACAAACCAGTAATAGAACTTAGATATGACTAGAAATAATCAAACAAACAAAACAGTAATAGAACTTAGATATGATGAGAAATAATCAAACAAACAAAACAGTAATAGAACTTAGATATGATAAGAAATAATCAAACAAACAAAAAGTAATAGAACTTAGATATGACTAGAAATAATCAAACAAACAAAACAGTAATAGAACTTAGATATGATGAGAAATAATCAAACAAACAAAACAGTAATAGAACTTAGATATGACTAGAAATAATCAAACAAACAAACCAGTAATAGAACTTAGATATGACTAGAAATAATCAAACAAACAAAACAGTAATAGAACTTAGATATGACTAGAAATAATCAAACAAACAAACCAGTAATAGAACTTAGATATAATGAGAAATAATCAAACAAACAAAACAGTAATAGAACTTAGATATGACTAGAAATAATCAAAGAAACAAAAAAGTAATAGAACTTAGATATGATGAGAAATAATCAAACAAACAAAACAGTAATAGAACTTAGATATGACTAGAAATAATCAAACAAACAAAACAGTAATAGAACTTAGATATGACTAGAAATAATCAAACAAACAAACCAGTAATAGAACTTAGATATGACTAGAAATAAGCAAACAAACAAACCAGTAATAGAACTTAGATATGACTAGAAATAATCAAACAAACAAAACAGTAATAGAACTTAGATATGATGAGAAATAATCAAACAAACAAAACAGTAATAGAACTTAGATATGATGAGAAATAATCAAACAAACAAAAAAGTAAGAGAACTTAGATATGACTAGAAATAATCAAACAAACAAAACAGTAATAGAACTTAGATATGATGAGAAATAATCAAATAAACAAAACAGTAATAGAACTTAGATATGACTAGAAATAATCAAACAAACAAACCAGTAATAGAACTTAGATATGACTAGAAATAATCAAACAAACAAAACAGTAATAGAACTTAGATATGACTAGAAATAATCAAACAAACAAAACAGTAATAGAGCTTAGATATGATGAGAAATAATCAAACAAACCAAACAGTAATAGAGCTTAGATATGATGAGAAATAATCAAACAAACCAAACAGTAATAGAACTTAGATATGACTAGAAATAAGCAAACAATGAAAGTAATGCACTGAAATATCTATAATTATAAAATTGTCACTTACTAATAATTTGTGGATCTACTGAACGAGAATTGATGTCTGACGAGGATCTAAGTAATTCTTATCCGTAATGCATGGATTCATATAACAATAACTTACCTTCAGTGTGGATTTGAATGACATTTGGTGTCTTGAGAGTCAGATGAAAACATCGTAGACAATCTTGAGTTCCAGCGCTAAAGGAACATGAGATATCTTAAAACATCTCATTTGTTAAAACACAAACATAACCAAACTGATACCATGAAAATGTGATTCAAGGTATAGATAGACGTTCCTACTAGTGTTGGCTATGGGTAGTTTCACGATACGTGATGAAGTGTGGCTCAAGTTTACTTGAAAGTTTAATAAGCAATATAAAAACATGAATTACAATAATGTTTGATGTGTTTTAGTGAATGTTGGATTACTGAGGTAGTTCTTTTAGTTTCTCTGTTACTGTCAGTTATTCAGTCAGTTCAGTTTTAAGGTTGTTTTTGTGACTTAGTATAAGAGACACCTGAGAGTGTCTGAGAATGGCTGGAACGGATGTTTACACTTTCACTGATAAAGAGAAAACAACCGCCCGGGGTCATCTTCAGGTTAACATGACAAGTACGCGTTTATACTCACGTACCTAAGACATGTGTCCTGCAAAGGTCACTTGCAATCTCTCTCTTTCTTAACCTGAAGATGACCTAGGAAGGTGGAAACATTATATATGTAAAAACGTCTGGTTTGGGTTCAGAAAATATTTATGTAGAGGAGCGAACAACGTTTCGACCTTCTTCGTTTGTCGTCAGGTTCACAAAAAAGAAAGAGGTAAGTGACCAAGAGCTGACCACATGTTTGATGGGGGTTGTGTAACTGAGTGTAGGAATGTAGAGGGCGTGCTTAGATGTTTGATTATATTTATTAATATAGGTATAAAGGTGTTCCTTTGTATTTTTAGTGGATTTCTCGTCATTAAGAAGGACATGAGAGTGTCGTAATCACTAGCGAAGTTAACAAATATGTCAAACGTTTTGTTTTAACGTCTGTCAATTGTAAACAAACTTGAAGAAACAAGACACTTTCGTGATGACAAGAAACTCACTTGAAATAAAAACGTATCTCAGAGACCGTTAGAAAAATTAACACTTTTATTGATAAGAAGTGAACAACGTAGAGACCGTTAGAAAAATTAACACTTTTATTGATAAGAAGTGAACAACGTATAGACCGTTAGAAAAATTAGCACTTTTATTGATAAGAAGTGAATAACGTAGAGACCGTTAGAAAAATTAACACTTTTATTGATAAGAAGTGAACAACGTAGAGACCGTTAGAAAAATTAACACTTTTATTGATAAGAAGTGAACAACGTAGAGACCGTTAGAAAAATTAACACTTTTATTGATAAGAAGTGAACAACGTAGAGACCGTTAGAAAAATCTCAAAGTAAACTGATTATTAAATAAACCAATAAAAAGTCCCACTTAGTGATAACGATTGTTAGATAAATTTCAGATCATATACTGGCTTAAACAACGCTGAATGACAGACTACAAATTAGGGCCATAGGTTAACACAACTATTCAACTTCCTTGATAGCTTCGCTCATGCGTTCGGTTATTCTCAGATTAATAATACTTTTATCAAACGTATACTAAAAAAGTTAGTGGATTGGAACAGTTTAGTAACTGGTTCATTTAATCAATATCTACTACAGCGTAATTCGCTCAAGTAGCGGCCTAAACGTTCTACTGATCAAGCCACGTCCACCACGTTTTATAATACAAGAACTGACTGCTTTACATTTTATTAGCTTCATTAATCATGCATAGTTATACTTGGATGAAAACCGTATGAGTAGGGTAATTATTTTAAAACTCTACGTTAGTTTTGCAGTACTGTTAGTGGTTTAATAATAACGCTGTTAGTGATGTAAGTGAATAATCAACCCCGTTAAGCCTTGTTTAATCACAACTTTACAGCACAAGTTCCAGAATAGCTGAATTGAGAGCAAATAAAAAACAACAATAACTTATACAAACATAACGAACAAAAACAAGTTCCATTATTAATCACCTGTCTTTTACAATGACGTTACGACAATAACTTATACAAACATAACGAACAAAAACAAGTTCCATTATTAATCACCTGTCTTTTACAATGACGTTACAACAATAACTTATACAAACATAACGAACAAAAACAAGTTCCATTATTAATCACCTGTCTTTTACAATGACGTTACAACAATAACTTATACAAACATAAAGAACAAAAACAAGTTCCATTATTAATCACCTGTCTTTACAATGACGTTACAACAATAACTTATACAAACATAAAGAACAAAACAAGTTCCATTATTAATCACCTGTCTTTTACAATGACGTTACAACAATAACTTATACAAACATAAAGAACAAAACAAGTTCCATTATTAATCACCTGTCTTTTACAATGACGTTACAACAATAACTTATACAAACATAACGAACAAAAACAAGTTCCATTATTAATCACCTGTCTTTTACAATGACGTTACAACAATAACTTATACAAACATAAAGAACAAAAACAAGTTCCATTATTAATCACCTGTCTTTTACAATGACGTTACAACAATAACTTATACAAACATAACGAACAAAAACAAGTTCCATTATTAATCACCTGTCTTTTACAATGACGTTACAACAATAACTTATACAAACATAAAGAACAAAACAAGTTCCATTATTAATCACCTGTCTTTTACAATGACGTTACAACAATAACTTATACAAACATAAAGAACAAAAACAAGTTCCATTATTAATCACCTGTCTTTTACAATGACGTTACAACAATAACTTATACAAACATAAAGAACAAAAACAAGTTCCATTATTACTCACCTGTCTTTTACAATGACGTTACAACAATAACTTATACAAACATAAAGAACAAAAACAAGCTCCATTATTAATCACCTGTCTTTTACAATGACGTTGTTTCCTATCCTAAAATGGCAGCGACCCCATGGAGGAATTGCGTCAACTTCAATTGTTAGTTCTGAGTACGTAACGATACTGTCTCCATAAGCTGTGGAACCTTGTGTCTGGACGAGAAATATTCCTTGAACTTCGAAAGGAAAATAACAGTCAGGAGACACTGGAGAAGAGAAAACTGTTCAGTACTAGAAAAGTAAGACAGTAAAAAACAGTACAAATATTTATTTAAAAGCCAAGCTCGGAGCATAGGTTAAAAATATCTTTACGAAATAGAATGAAAAATAAATTTACAGATAGTTTTTATTATTTTAAAAATATTTTGTCATCATAAACACTTAGTGTTGTGGTTTCATCTTACAACACAACACCAGAATAATTACTGTTCAGAATAATATCCTGAAATATACTTCTCACAATAAGTCACCTGTAAGTTTACACACATAAAACGATAAAATCCAGGACTCGAATCCTAATAGATAGTTCTTGTTATCCAGACGACTGGTTATGACAGTAATCGTTGTTATCCAGATGATGAGTAAAAACAGTACTTAACGTCATCCAGACGATACGTAATGAAAGTAATTCTTGTTATCTAAATGATGGTTTGTGACAGTAATACTTGTTATGCAGATGATGTGTTATGACAGTATTCAACGTCATCCAGACGATACGTAATGAAAGTAATTCTTGTTATCTAAATGATGTGTTATGACAGTATTTAACGTCATCCAGACGATACGTAATGAAAGTAATTCTTGTTATCTAAATGATGGGTTGTGACAGTAATACTTGTTATACAGATGATGTGTTATGACAGTATTTAACGTCATCCAGACGATACGTAATGAAAGTAATTCTTGTTATCTAAATGATGGGTTGTGACAGTAATACTTGTTATGCAGATGATGTGTTATGACAGTACTTAACGTCATCCAGACGATACGTAATGAAAGTAATTCTTGTTATCTAAATGATGTGTTATGACAGTATTTAACGTCATCCAGACGATACGTAATGAAAGTAATTCTTGTTATCTAAATGATGGGTTGTGACAGTAATACTTGTTATGCAGATGATGTGTTATGACAGTATTTAACGTCATCCAGACGATACGTAATGAAAGTAATTCTTGTTATCTAAATGACGGGTTGTGACAGTAATACTTGTTATGCAGATGATGTGTTATGACAGTATTTAACGTCATCCAGACGATACGTAATGAAAGTAATTCTTGTTATCTAAATGATGGGTTGTGACAGTAATACTTGTTATGCAGATGATGTGTTATGACAGTATTTAACGTCATCCAGACGATACGTAATGAAAGTAATTCTTGTTATCTAAATGATGGGTTGTGACAGTAATACTTGTTATGCAGATGATGTGTCATGACAGTATTTAACGTCATCCAGACGATACGTAATGAAAGTAATTCTTGTTATCTAAATGATGGGTTGTGACAGTAATACTTGTTATGCAGATGATGTGTTATGACAGTACTTAACGTCATCCAGACGATACGTAATGAAAGTAATTCTTCTTATCCAGATAACTGGTTATAATAGTACATTAATTCATTCACATGACGGATAACGACAATAGTTCTTGTTATCCAGATAAACGGTTATGACAGCATGAGAAAGAAATACCTACATAAACAAAAATTCAACAAAATTAGATAAAATGTAGTGATGTTAGAAGTATCACTCCAATAAATACTTAACTAACAATACAAGACAAACAGCAGTGGTGTATAAAGTACTACATCTATTAACATATATATAACTAACACTACAAGACAAACATCAGTGGTGTTCAAAGTACTACATCAATTGACATATATATAACTAACACTACAAGACAAACATCAGTGGTGTTTAAAGTACTACATCTATTAATATATATATAACTAACAATACAATACAAACAGAAGTGGTGTTTAAAGTACTACATCTATTAACATATATATAACTAACACTACAAGACAAACATCAGTGGTGTTTAAAGTACTACATCTATTAATATATATATAACTAACAATACAAGACAAACAGAAGTGGTGTTTAAAGTACTACATCTATTAACATATATATAACTAACAATACAAGACAAACATCAGTGGTGTTTAAAGTACTACATCTATTGACATATATATAACTAACAATACAAGACAAACAGCAGTGGTGTTTAAAGTACTACATCTATTAATATATATATAACTAACACTACAAGACAAACATCAGTGGTGTTTAAAGTACTACATCTATTAATATATATATAACTAACAATACAAGACAAACAGAAGTGGTGTTTAAAGTACTACATCTATTAACATATATATAACTAACACTACAAGACAAACATCAGTGGTGTTTAAAGTACTACATCTATTAATATATATATAACTAACACTACAAGACAAACAGCAGTGGTGTTTAAAGTACTACATCTATTAACATATATATAACTAACATTACAAGACAAACATCAGTGGTGTTTAAAGTACTACATCTATTAATATATATATAACTAACAATACAAGACAAACAGAAGTGGTGTTTAAAGTACTACATCTATTAACATATATATAACTAACAATACAAGACAAACAGAAGTGGTGTTTAAAGGACTACATCGATTAATATATATATTACTAACAATACAAGACAAACAGCAGTGGTGTTTAAAGTACTACATCTATTATATATACTAACAATACAAGACAAACAGCAGTGGTGTTTAAAGTACTACATCTATTAACATATATATAACTAACAATACAAGACAAACATCAGTGGTGTTTAAAGTACTACATCTATTAACATATATATAACTAACAATACAAGACAAACATCAGTGGTGTTTAAAGTACTACATCTATTAACATATATATAACTAACAATACAAGACAAACATCAGTGGTGTTTAAAGTACTACATCTATTAACATATATATAACTAACAATACAAGACAAACATCAGTGGTGTTTAAAGTACTACATCTATTAACATATATATAACTAACAATACAAGACAAACATCAGTGGTGTTTAAAGTACTACATCTATTAACATATATATAACTAACAATACAAGACAAACAGCAGTGGTGTTTAAAGTACTACATCTATTGACATATATATAACTAACAATACAGTGGTGTTTAAAGTACTACATCTATTAACATATATATAACTAACAATACAAGACAAACATCAGTGGTGTTTAAAGTACTACATCTATTAATATATATATAACTAACAATACAAAGACAAACAGAAGTGGTGTTTAAAGTACTACATCTATTGACATATATATAATTAACAAGACAAACATCAGTGGTGTTTAAAGTACTACATCTATTAACATATATATAACTAACAATACAAGACAAACATCAGTGGTGTTTAAAGTACTACATCTATTAACATATATATAACTAACAATACAAGACAAACATCAATGGTGTTTAAAGTACTACATCTATTAACATATATATAACTAACAATACAAGACAAACAGAAGTGGTGTTTAAAGGACTACATCGATTAATATATATATTACTAACAATACAAGACAAACGGCAGTGGTGTTTAAAGTACTACATCTATTGACATATATATAATAACATTACAAGACAAGCAGCAGTGGTGTTTAAAGTACTACATCTATTAACATATATATAACTAACAATACAAGACAAACAGCAGTGGTGTTTAAAGTACCATACATCTATTAATATATATATATAACTAACAATACAAGACAAACAGAAGTGGTGTTTAAAGTACTACATCTATTAACATATATATAACTAACAATACAAGACAAACAGCAGTGGTGTTTAAAGTACCACATCTATTAATATATATATAACTAACAATACAAGACAAACAGAAGTGGTGTTTAAAGTACTACATCTATTGACATATATATAACTAACAATACAAGACAAACAGAAGTGGTGTTTAAAGGACTACATCGATTAATATATATATAACTAACAATACAAGACAAACAGCAGTGGTGTTTAAAGTACTACATCTATTAACATATATATAACTAACAATACAAGACAAACATCAGTGGTGTTTAAAATACTACATCTATTAATATATATATAACTAACAATACAAGACAAACAGCAGTGGTGTTTAAAGTACTACATCTATTAATATATATATAACTAACAATACAAGACAAACAGAAGTGGTGTTTAAAGTACTACATCTATTAACATATATATAACTAACACTACAAGACAAACATCAGTGGTGTTAAAGTACTACATCTATTAACATATATATAACTAACACTACAAGACAAACATCAGTGGTGTTTAAAGTACTACATCTATTAATATATATATAACTAACAATACAAGAGAAACAGAAGTGGTGTTTAAAGTACTACATCTATTAACATATATATAACTAACAATACAAGACAAACAGAAGTGGTGTTTAAAGGACTACATCGATTAATATATATATTACTAACAATACAAGACAAACAGCAGTGGTGTTTAAAGTACTACATCTATTGACATATATATAACTAACAATACAAGACAAACAGCAGTGGTGTTTAAAGTACTACATCTATTAACATATATATAACTAACAATACAAGACAAACATCAGTGGTGTTTAAAGTACTACATCTATTAATATATATATAACTAACACTACAAGACAAACATCAGTGGTGTTTAAAGTACTACATCTATTAATATATATATAACTAACAATACAAGACAAACAGAAGTGGTGTTTAAAGTACCACATCTATTGACATATATATAACTAACAGTACAAGACAAACATCAGTGGTGTTTAAAGTACTACATCGATTAATATATATATTACTAACAATACAAGACAAACAGAAGTGGTGTTTAAAGTACTACATCTATTAACATATATATAACTAACACTACAAAACAAACAGCAGTGGTGTTTAAAATACTACATCTATTAACATATATATAACTAACAATACAAGACAACATCAGTGGTGTTTAAAGTACTACATCGATTAATATATATATTACTAACAATACAAGACAAACAGCAGTGGTGTTTAAAGTACTACATCTATTAATATATATATAACTAACAATACAAGACAAACATCAGTGGTGTTTAAAGTGCTACATCTATTAACATATATATATAACTAACACTACAAGACAAACAGCAGTGGTGTTTAAAGTACTACATCGATTAATATATATATTACTAACAATACAAGACAAACAGAAGTGGTGTTTAAAGTACTACATCTATTGACATATATATAATTAACAAGACAAACATCAGTGGTGTTTAAAGTACTACATCTATTAACATATATATAACTAACAATACAAGACAAACATCAGTGGTGTTTAAAGTACTACATCTATTAACATATATATAACTAACAATACAAGACAAACATCAGTGGTGTTTAAAGTACTACATCTATTGACATATATATCACTAACAATACAAGACAAACATCAGTGGTGTTTAAAGTACTACATCTATTAACATATATATAACTAACAATACAAGACAAACATCAGTGGTGTTTAAAGTACTACATCTATTAACATATATATAACTAACAATACAAGACAAACATCAGTTGTGTTTAAAGTACTACATCTATTAACATATATATAACTAACAATACAAGACAAACAGAAGTGATGTTTAAAGTACTACATCGATTAATATATATATTACTAACAATACAAGACAAAGAGAAGTGGTGTTTAAAGTACTACATCTATTGACATATATATAATTAACAAGACAAACATCAGTGGTGTTTAAAGTACTACATCTATTAACATATATATAACTAACAATACAAGACAAACATCAGTGGTGTTTAAAGTACTACATCTGTTAACATATATATAACTAACAATACAAGACAAACAGAAGTGGTGTTTAAAGGACTACATCGATTAATATATATATTACTAACAATACAAGACAAACAGCAGTGGTGTTTAAAGTACTACATCTATTGACATATATATAACTAACAATACAAGACAAACAGCAGTGGTGTTTAAAGTACTACATCTATTAATATATATATAACTAACAATACAAGACAAACATCAGTGGTGTTTAAAGTGCTACATTTATTAACATATATATAACTAACACTACAAGACAAACAGCAGTGGTGTTTAAAGTACTACATTTATTAACATATATATAACTAACAATACAAGACAAACATCAGTGGTGTTTAAAGTACTACATCGATTAATATATATATTACTAACAATACAAGACAAACAGAAGTGGTGTTTAAAGTACTACATCTATTGACATATATATAATTAACAAGACAAACATCAGTGGTGTTTAAAGTACTACATCTATTAACATATATATAACTAACAATACAAGACAAACATCAGTGGTGTTTAAAGTACTACATCTATTAACATATATATAACTAACAATACAAGACAAACAGAAGTGGTGTTTAAAGGACTACATCGATTAATATATATATTACTAACAATACAAGACAAACGGCAGTGGTGTTTAAAGTACTACATCTATTGACATATATATAATAACATTACAAGACAAGCAGCAGTGGTGTTTAAAGTACTACATCTATTAACATATATATAACTAACAATACAAGACAAACAGCAGTGGTGTTTAAAGTACCACATCTATTAATATATATATAACTAACAATACAAAACAAACAGAAGTGGTGTTTAAAGTACTACATCTATTAACATATATATAACTAACAATACAAGACAAACAGCAGTGGTGTTTAAAGTACCACATCTATTAATATATATATAACTAACAATACAAGACAAACAGAAGTGGTGTTTAAAGTACTACATCTATTGACATATATATAACTAACAATACAAGACAAACAGAAGTGGTGTTTAAAGGACTACATCGATTAATATATATATAACTAACAATACAAGACAACCAGCAGTGGTGTTTAAAGTACTACATCTATTAACATATATATAACTAACAATACAAGACAAACATCAGTGGTGTTTAAAATACTACATCTATTAATATATATATAACTAACAATACAAGACAAACAGCAGTGGTGTTTAAAGTACTACATCTATTAATATATATATAACTAACAATACAAGACAAACAGAAGTGGTGTTTAAAGTACTACATCTATTAACATATATATAACTAACACTACAAGACAAACATCAGTGGTGTTAAAGTACTACATCTATTAACATATATATAACTAACACTACAAGACAAACATCAGTGGTGTTTAAAGTACTACATCTATTAATATATATATAACTAACACTACAAGACAAACATCAGTGGTGTTTAAAGTACTACATCTATTAATATATATATAACTAACAATACAAGACAAACAGAAGTGGTGTTTAAAGTACTACATCTATTAACATATATATAACTAACAATACAAGACAAACATCAGTGGTGTTTAAAGTACTACATCTATTGACATATATATAACTAACAATACAAGACAAACAGCAGTGGTGTTTAAAGTACTACATCTATTAATATATATATAACTAACACTACAAGACAAACATCAGTGGTGTTTAAAGTACTACATCTATTAATATATATATAACTAACAATACAAGACAAACAGAAGTGGTGTTTAAAGTACTACATCTATTAACATATATATAACTAACACTACAAGACAAACATCAGTGGTGTTTAAAGTACTACATCTATTAATATATATATAACTAACACTACAAGACAAACAGCAGTGGTGTTTAAAGTACTACATCTATTAACATATATATAACTAACATTACAAGACAAACATCAGTGGTGTTTAAAGTACTACATCTATTAATATATATATAACTAACAATACAAGACAAACAGAAGTGGTGTTTAAAGTACTACATCTATTAACATATATATAACTAACAATACAAGACAAACAGAAGTGGTGTTTAAAGGACTACATCGATTAATATATATATTACTAACAATACAAGACAAACAGCAGTGGTGTTTAAAGTACTACATCTATTGACATATATATAATAACATTACAAGACAAACAGCAGTGGTGTTTAAAGTACTACATCTATTAACATATATATAACTAACAATACAAGACAAACATCAGTGGTGTTTAAAGTACTACATCTATTAACATATATATAACTAACAATACAAGACAAACAGCAGTGGTGTTTAAAGTACTACATCTATTAACATATATATAACTAACAATACAAGACAAACATCAGTGGTGTTTAAAGTACTACATCTATTGACATATATATAACTAACAATACAAGACAAACATCAGTGGTGTTTAAAGTACTACATCTATTAATATATATATAACTAACAATACAAGACAAACATCAGTGGTGTTTAAAGTACTACATCTATTGACATATATATAACTAACAATACAAGACAAACAGCAGTGGTGTTTAAAGTACTACATCTATTAACATATATATAACTAACAATACAAGACAAACATCAGTGGTGTTTAAAGTACTACATCTATTAATATATATATAACTAACAATACAAGACAAACAGAAGTGGTGTTTAAAGTACTACATCTATTGACATATATATAATTAACAAGACAAACATCAGTGGTGTTTAAAGTACTACATCTATTAACATATATATAACTAACAATACAAGACAAACATCAGTGGTGTTTAAAGTACTACATCTATTAACATATATATAACTAACAATACAAGACAAACATCAATGGTGTTTAAAGTACTACATCTATTAACATATATATAACTAACAATACAAGACAAACAGAAGTGGTGTTTAAAGGACTACATCGATTAATATATATATTACTAACAATACAAGACAAACGGCAGTGGTGTTTAAAGTACTACATCTATTGACATATATATAATAACATTACAAGACAAGCAGCAGTGGTGTTTAAAGTACTACATCTATTAACATATATATAACTAACAATACAAGACAAACAGCAGTGGTGTTTAAAGTACCACATCTATTAATATATATATAACTAACAATACAAGACAAACAGAAGTGGTGTTTAAAGTACTACATCTATTAACATATATATAACTAACAATACAAGACAAACAGCAGTGGTGTTTAAAGTACCACATCTATTAATATATATATAACTAACAATACAAGACAAACAGAAGTGGTGTTTAAAGTACTACATCTATTGACATATATATAACTAACAATACAAGACAAACAGAAGTGGTGTTTAAAGGACTACATCGATTAATATATATATAACTAACAATACAAGACAACCAGCAGTGGTGTTTAAAGTACTACATCTATTAACATATATATAACTAACAATACAAGACAAACATCAGTGGTGTTTAAAATACTACATCTATTAATATATATATAACTAACAATACAAGACAAACAGCAGTGGTGTTTAAAGTACTACATCTATTAATATATATATAACTAACAATACAAGACAAACAGAAGTGGTGTTTAAAAGTACTACATCTATTAACATATATATAACTAACACTACAAGACAAACATCAGTGGTGTTAAAGTACTACATCTATTAACATATATATAACTAACACTACAAGACAAACATCAGTGGTGTTTAAAGTACTACATCTATTAATATATATATAACTAACAATACAAGAGAAACAGAAGTGGTGTTTAAAGTACTACATCTATTAACATATATATAACTAACAATACAAGACAAACAGAAGTGGTGTTTAAAGGACTACATCGATTAATATATATATTACTAACAATACAAGACAAACAGCAGTGGTGTTTAAAGTACTACATCTACTGACATATATATAACTAACAATACAAGACAAACAGCAGTGGTGTTTAAAGTACTACATCTATTAACATATATATAACTAACAATACAAGACAAACATCAGTGGTGTTTAAAGTACTACATCTATTAATATATATATAACTAACACTACAAGACAAACATCAGTGGTGTTTAAAGTACTACATCTATTAATATATATATAACTAACAATAGAAGACAAACAGAAGTGGTGTTTAAAGTACCACATCTATTGACATATATATAACTAACAGTACAAGACAAACATCAGTGGTGTTTAAAGTACTACATCGATTAATATATATATTACTAACAATACAAGACAAACAGAAGTGGTGTTTAAAGTACTACATCTATTAACATATATATAACTAACACTACAAAACAAACAGCAGTGGTGTTTAAAATACTACATCTATTAACATACATATAACTAACAATACAAGACAACATCAGTGGTGTTTAAAGTACTACATCGATTAATATATATATTACTAACAATACAAGACAAACAGCAGTGGTGTTTAAAGTACTACATCTATTAATATATATATAACTAACAATACAAGACAAACATCAGTGGTGTTTAAAGTGCTACATCTATTAACATATATATAACTAACACTACAAGACAAACAGCAGTGGTGTTTAAAGTACTACATCGATTAATATATATATTACTAACAATACAAGACAAACAGAAGTGGTGTTTAAAGTACTACATCTATTGACATATATATAATTAACAAGACAAACATCAGTGGTGTTTAAAGTACTACATCTATTAACATATATTTAACTAACAATACAAGACAAACATCAGTGGTGTTTAAAGTACTACATCTATTAACATATATATAACTAACAATACAAGACAAACATCAGTGGTGTTTAAAGTACTACATCTATTGACATATATATCACTAACAATACAAGACAAACATCAGTGGTGTTTAAAGTACTACATCTATTAACATATATATAACTAACAATACAAGACAAACATCAGTGGTGTTTAAAGTACTACATCTATTAACATATATATAACTAACAATACAAGACAAACATCAGTGGTGTTTAAAGTACTACATCTATTAACATATATATAACTAACAATACAAGACAAACAGAAGTGATGTTTAAAGTACTACATCGATTAATATATATATTACTAACAATACAAGACAAACAGAAGTGGTGTTTAAAGTACTACATCTATTGACATATATATAATTAACAAGACAAACATCAGTGGTGTTTAAAGTACTACATCTATTAACATATATTTAACTAACAATACAAGACAAACATCAGTGGTGTTTAAAGTACTACATCTATTAACATATATATAACTAACAATACAAGACAAACAGAAGTGGTGTTTAAAGGACTACATCGATTAATATATATATTACTAACAATACAAGACAAACAGCAGTGGTGTTTAAAGTACTACATCTATTGACATATATATAACTAACAATACAAGACAAACAGCAGTGGTGTTTAAAGTACTACATCTATTAATATATATATAACTAACAATACAAGACAAACATCAGTGGTGTTTAAAGTGCTACATTTATTAACATATATATAACTAACACTACAAGACAAACAGCAGTGGTGTTTAAAGTACTACATTTATTAACATATATATAACTAACAATACAAGACAAACATCAGTGGTGTTTAAAGTACTACATCGATTAATATATATATTACTAACAATACAAGACAAACAGAAGTGGTGTTTAAAGTACTACATCTATTGACATATATATAATTAACAAGACAAACATCAGTGGTGTTTAAAGTACTACATCTATTAACATATATATAACTAACAATACAAGACAAACATCAGTGGTGTTTAAAGTACTACATCTATTAACATATATATAACTAACAATACAAGACAAACAGAAGTGGTGTTTAAAGGACTACATCGATTAATATATATATTACTAACAATACAAGACAAACAGCAGTGGTGTTTAAAGTACTACATCTATTGACATATATATAACTAACATTACAAGACAAACAGCAGTGGTGTTTAAAGTACTACATCTATTAACATATATATAACTAACAATACAAGACAAACAGCAGTGGTGTTTAAAGTACTACATCTATTAATATATATATAACTAACAATACAAGACAAACAGAAGTGGTGTTTAAAGTACTACATCTATTAACATATATATAACTAACAATACAAGACAAACAGCAGTGGTGTTTAAAGTACTACATCTATTAATATATATATAACTAACAATACAAGACAAACATCAGTGGTGTTTAAAGTACTACATCTATTGACATATATATAACTAACAATACAAGACAAACACAAGTACTACATCTATTAACATATATATAACTAACAATACAAGACAAACATCAGTGGTGTTTAAAGTACTACATCTATTAATATATATATAACTAACAATACAAGACAAACAGCAGTGGTGTTTAAAGTACTACATCTATTAATATATATATAACTAACAATAGTGGTGTTTAAATACTACATCTAACAACTACAAGACAAACATCAGTGGTGTTTAAAGTACTACATCTATTAACATATATATAACTAACAATACAAGACAAACATCAGTGGTGTTTAAAAGTACTACATCTATTAATATATATATAACTAACAATACAAGACAAACATCAGTGGTGTTTAAAAGTACTACATCTATTACACATATATATAACTAACAATACAAGACAAACATCAGTGGTGTTTAAAGTACTACATCTATTAACATATATATAACTAACAATACAAGACAAACATCAGTGGTATTAACATATATATAACTAACAATACAAGACAAACATCAGTGGTGTTTAAAGTACTACATCTATTAACATATATATAACTAACAATACAAGACAAACA
>NW_027467777.1:4035640-4104339 GCF_004210375.1 Tachypleus tridentatus
TTATTAGTCGATAAAAATACTTATGTAGTAAGACAATGGAGTGGTTATTAGTCGATAAAAATACTTATGTAGTAAGACAATGGAGTGGTTATTAGTCGATAAAAATACTTATGTAGTAAGACAATGGAGTGGTTATTAGTTGATAAAAAATACTTTTGTAGTAAAACAATGGAGTGGTTATTAGTCGATAAAAATACTTATGTAGTAAGACAATGGAGTGGTTATTAGTCGATAAAAATACTTATGTAGTAAGACAATGGAGTGGTTATTAGTCGATAAAAATACTTATGTAGTAAGACAATGGAGTGGTTATTAGTCGATAAAAATACTTATGTAGTAAGACAATGGAGTGGTTATTAGTCGATAAAAATACTTATGTAGTAAGACAATGGAGTGGTTATTAGTCGATAAAAATACTTATGTAGTAAGACAATGGAGTGGTTATTAGTCGATAAAAATACTTATGTAGTAAGACAATGGAGTGGTTATTAGTCGATAAAAATACTTATGTAGTAAGACAATGGAGTGGTTATTAGTTGATAAAAAATACTTTTGTAGTAAAACAATGGAGTGGTTATTAGTCGATAAAAATACTTATGTAGTAAGACAATGGAGTGGTTATTAGTCGATAAAAATACTTATGTAGTAAGACAATGGAGTGGTTATTAGTCGATAAAAAATACTTATGTAGTAAGACAATGGAGTGGTTATTAGTCGATAAAAATACTTATGTAGTAAGACAATGGAGTGGTTATTAGTCGATAAAAATACTTATGTAGTAAGACAATGGAGTGGTTATTAGTCGATAAAAATACTTATGTAGTAAGACAATGGAGTGGTTATTAGTCGATAAAAATACTTATGTAGTAAGACAATGGAGTGGTTATTAGTCGATAGTCGAAAAATACTTATGTAGTAAGACAATGGAGTGGTTATTAGTCGAAAAAATACTTATGTAGTAAGACAATGGAGTGGTTATTAGTTGATAAAAATACTTATGTAGTAAGACAATGGAGTGGTTATTAGTCGATAAAAATACTTATGTAGTAAGACAATGGAGTGGTTATTAGTTGATAAAAAATACTTTTGTAGTAAAACAATGGAGTGGTTATTAGTCGATAAAAATACTTATGTAGTAAGACAATGGAGTGGTTATTAGTCGATAAAAATACTTATGTAGTAAGACAATGGAGTGGTTATTAGTCGATAAAAATACTTATGTAGTAAGACAATGGAGTGGTTATTAGTCGATAAAAATACTTATGTAGTAAGACAATGGAGTGGTTATTAGTCGATAAAAATACTTATGTAGTAAGACAATGGAGTGGTTATTAGTCGATAAAAATACTTATGTAGTAAGACAATGGAGTGGTTATTAGTCGATAAAAATACTTATGTAGTAAGACAATGGAGTGGTTATTAGTCGATAAAAATAGTTATGTAGTTAGACAATGGAGTGGTTATTAGTCGATAAAAATACTTATGTAGTAAGTAGTGGTTATTAGTCGACAATGGAGTGGTTATTAGTCGATAAAAATACTTATGTAGTAAGACAATGGAGTGGTTATTAGTCGATAAAAATACTTATGTTGTAAGACAATGGAGTGGTTATTAGTTGATAAAAATACTTATGTAGTTAGTGGTTATTAGTCGATAAAAATACTTATGTAGTAAGACAATGGAGTGGTTATTAGTCGATAAAAATACTTATGTAGTAAGACAATGGAGTGGTTATTAGTCGATAAAAATACTTATGTAGTAAGACAATGGAGTGGTTATTAGTCGATAAAAATACTTATGTAGTAAGACAATGGAGTGGTTATTAGTCGATAAAAATACTTATGTAGTAAGACAATGGAGTGGTTATTAGTCGATAAAAATACTTATGTAGTAAGACAATGGATGGTTATTAGTCGATAAAAATACTTATGTAGTAAGACAATGGAGTGGTTATTAGTCGATAAAAATACTTATGTAGTAAGACAATGGAGTGGTTATTAGTCGATAAAAATACTTATGTAGTAAGACAATGGAGTGGTTATTAGTCGATAAAAATACTTATGTAGTAAGACAATGGAGTGGTTATTAGGTTATGTAGTAAGACAATGGAGTGGTTATTATAAAAATACTTATGTAGTAAGACAATGGAGTGGTTATTAGTCGATATTAAAAAAATACTTATGTAGTAAGACAATGGAGTGGTTATTAGTTGATAAAAATACTTATGTAGTAAGACAATGGAGTGGTTATTAGTCGATAAAAATACTTATGTAGTAAGACAATGGAGTGGTTATTAGTCGATAAAAATACTTATGTAGTAAGACAATGGAGTGGTTATTAGTCGATAAAAATACTTATGTAGTAAGACAATGGAGTGGTTATTAGTCGATAAAAATACTTATGTAGTAAGACAATGGAGTGGTTATTAGTCGATAAAATACTTATGTAGTAAGACAATGGAGTGGTTATTAGTCGATAAAAAAATACTTATGTAGTAAGACAATGGAGTGGTTATTAGTCGATAAAAATACTTATGTAGTAAGACAATGGAGTGGTTATTAGTCGATAAAAATACTTATGTAGTAAGACAATGGAGTGGTTATTAGTCGATAAAAATACTTATGTAGTAAGACAATGGAGTGGTTATTAGTCGATAAAAATACTTATGTAGTAAGACAATGGAGTGGTTATTAGTCGATAAAAATACTTATGTAGTAAGACAATGGAGTGGTTATTAGTCGATAAAAATACTTATGTAGTAAGACAATGGAGTGGTTATTAGTTGATAAAAAATACTTATGTAGTAAGACAATGGAGTGGTTATTAGTCGATAAAAATACTTATGTAGTAAGACAATGGAGTGGTTATTAGTCGATAAAAATACTTATGTAGTAAGACAATGGAGTGGTTATTAGTCGATAAAAATACTTATGTAGTAAGACAATGGAGTGGTTATTAGTCGATAAAAATACTTATTATGTAGTAAGACAATGGAGTGGTTATTAGTCGATCGATAAAAATACTTATGTAGTAAGACAATGGAGTGGTTATTAGTCGATAAAAATACTTATGTAGTAAGACAATGGAGTGGTTATTAGTCGATAAAAATACTTATGTAGTAAGACAATGGAGTGGTTATTAGTCGATAAAAATACTTATGTAGTAAGACAATGGAGTGGTTATTAGTCGATAAAAATACTTATGTAGTAAGACAATGGAGTGGTTATTAGTCGATAAAAATACTTATGTAGTAAGACAATGGAGTGGTTATTAGTCGATAAAAATACTTATGTAGTAAGACAATGGAGTGGTTATTAGTCGATAAAAATACTTATGTAGTAAGACAATGGAGTGGTTATTAGTCGATAAAAATACTTATGTAGTAAGACAATGGAGTGGTTATTAGTCGATAAAAATACTTATGTAGTAAGACAATGGAGTGGTTATTAGTCGATAAAAATACTTATGTAGTTAGACAATGGAATGGTTATTAGTTGATAAAAAATACTTTTGTAGTAAAACAATGGAGTGGTTATTAGTCGATAAAAATACTTATGTAGTAAGACAATGGAGTGGTTATTAGTCGATAAAAATACTTATGTAGTAAGACAATGGAGTGGTTATTAGTCGATAAAAATACTTATGTAGTAAGACAATGGAGTGGTTATTAGTCGATAAAAAAATACTTATGTAGTAAGACAATGGAGTGGTTATTAGTCGATAAAAAAATACTTATGTAGTAAGACAATGGAGTGGTTATTAGTCGATAAAATACTTATGTAGTAAGACAATGGAGTGGTTATTAGTCGATAAAAATACTTATGTAGTAAGACAATGGAGTGGTTATTAGTCGATAAAAATACTTATGTAGTAAGACAATGGAGTGGTTATTAGTCGATAAAAATACTTATGTAGTAAGACAATGGAGTGGTTATTAGTTGATAAAAAATACTTATGTAGTAAGACAATGGAGTGGTTATTAGTCGATAAAAATACTTATGTAGTAAGACAATGGAGTGGTTATTAGTCGATAAAAATACTTATGTAGTAAGACAATGGAGTGGTGGTTAGTCGATAAAAATACTTTAGTCGATAAAAATACTTATGTAGTAAGACAATGGAGTGGTTATTAGTCGATAAAAATACTTATGTAGTAAGACAATGGAGTGGTTATTAGTCGATAAAAATACTTATGTAGTAAGACAATGGAGTGGTTATTAGTCGATAAAAATACTTATGTAGTAAGACAATGGAGTGGTTATTAGTCGATAGTCGAAAAAATACTTATGTAGTAAGACAATGGAGTGGTTATTAGTCGATAAAAATACTTATGTAGTAAGACAATGGAGTGGTTATTAGTCGATAAAAATACTTATGTAGTAAGACAATGGAGTGGTTATTAGTCGATAAAAATACTTATGTAGTAAGACAATGGAGTGGTTATTAGTCGATAAAAATACTTATGTAGTAAGACAATGGAGTGGTTATTAGTCGATAAAAATACTTATGTAGTAAGACAATGGAGTGGTTATTAGTCGATAAAAAAATACTTATGTAGTAAGACAATGGAGTGGTTATTAGTCGATAAAAATACTTATGTAGTAAGACAATGGAGTGGTTATTAGTCGATAAAAATACTTATGTAGTAAGACAATGGAGTGGTTATTAGTCGATAAAAATACTTATGTAGTAAGACAATGGAGTGGTTATTAGTCGATAAAAATACTTATGTAGTAAGACAATGGAGTGGTTATTAGTCGATAAAAATACTTATGTAGTAAGACAATGGAGTGGTTATTAGTCGATAAAAATACTTATGTAGTAAGACAATGGAGTGGTTATTAGTCGATAAAAATACTTATGTAGTAAGACAATGGAGTGGTTATTAGTTGATAAAAAATACTTTTGTAGTAAGACAATGGAGTGGTTATTAGTCGATAAAAATACTTATGTAGTAAGACAATGGAGTGGTTATTAGTCGATAAAAATACTTATGTAGTAAGACAATGGAGTGGTTATTAGTCGATAAAAATACTTATGTAGTAAGACAATGGAGTGGTTATTAGTCGATAAAAATACTTATGTAGTAAGACAATGGAGTGGTTATTAGTTGATAAAAAATACTTTTGTAGTAAGACAATGGAGTGGTTATTAGTCGATAAAAATACTTATGTAGTAAGACAATGGAGTGGTTATTAGTCGATAAAAATACTTATGTAGTAAGACAATGGAGTGGTTATTAGTCGATAAAAATACTTATGTAGTAAGACAATGGAGTGGTTATTAGTCGATAAAAATACTTATGTAGTAAGACAATGGAGTGGTTATTAGTCGATAAAAATACTTATGTAGTAAAAAATACTTATGTAGTAAGACAATGGAGTGGTTATTAGTCGATAAAAATACTTATGTAGTAAGACAATGGAGTGGTTATTAGTCGATAAAAATACTTATGTAGTAAGACAATGGAGTGGTTATTAGTCGATAAAAATACTTATGTAGTAAGACAATGGAGTGGTTATTAGTCGATAAAAATACTTATGTAGTAAGACAATGGAGTGGTTATTAGTCGATAAAAATACTTATGTAGTAAGACAATGGAGTGGTTATTAGTCGATAAAAATACTTATGTAGTAAGACAATGGAGTGGTTATTAGTCGATAAAAATACTTATGTAGTAAGACAATGGAGTGGTTATTAGTCGATAAAAATACTTATGTAGTAAGACAATGGAGTGGTTATTAGTCGATATTAGTCGAAAAATACTTATGTAGTAAGACAATGGAGTGGTTATTAGTCGATAAAAATACTTATGTAGTAAGACAATGGAGTGGTTATTAGTCGATAAAAATACTTATGTAGTAAGACAATGGAGTGGTTATTAGTCGATAAAAATACTTATGTAGTAAGACAATGGAGTGGTTATTAGTCGATAAAAATACTTATGTAGTAAGACAATGGAGTGGTTATTAGTCGATAAAAATACTTATGTAGTAAGACAATGGAGTGGTTATTAGTCGATAAAAATACTTATGTAGTAAGACAATGGAGTGGTTATTAGTCGATAAAAATACTTATGTAGTAAGACAATGGAGTGGTTATTAGTCGATAAAAATACTTATGTAGTAAGACAATGGAGTGGTTATTAGTCGATATTAGTCGATAAAAATACTTATGTAGTAAGACAATGGAGTGGTTATTAGTCGATAAAAATACTTATGTAGTAAGACAATGGAGTGGTTATTAGTCGATAAAAATACTTATGTAGTAAGACAATGGAGTGGTTATTAGTCGATAAAAATACTTATGTAGTAAGACAATGGAGTGGTTATTAGTCGATAAAAATACTTATGTAGTAAGACAATGGAGTGGTTATTAGTCGATAAAAATACTTATGTAGTAAGACAATGGAGTGGTTATTAGTCGATAAAAATACTTATGTAGTAAGACAATGGAGTGGTTATTAGTCGATAAAAATACTTATGTAGTAAGACAATGGAGTGGTTATTAGTTGATAAAAAATACTTTTGTAGTAAGACAATGGAGTGGTTATTAGTCGATAGTAAAAAATACTTATGTAGTAAGACAATGGAGTGGTTATTAGTCGATAAAAATACTTATGTAGTAAGACAATGGAGTGGTTATTAGTCGATAAAAATACTTATGTAGTAAGACAATGGAGTGGTTATTAGTCGATAAAAAAAATACTTATGTAGTAAGACAATGGAGTGGTTATTAGTCGATAAAAATACTTATGTAGTAAGACAATGGAGTGGTTATTAGTCGATAAAAATACTTATGTAGTAAGACAATGGAGTGGTTATTAGTCGATAAAAAAAATACTTATGTAGTAAGACAATGGAGTGGTTATTAGTCGATAAAAATACTTATGTAGTAAGACAATGGAGTGGTTATTAGTCGATAAAAATACTTATGTAGTAAGACAATGGAGTGGTTATTAGTCGATAAAAATACTTATGTAGTAAGACAATGGAGTGGTTATTAGTCGATAAAAAAAATACTTATGTAGTAAGACAATGGAGTGGTTATTAGTCGATAAAAATACTTATGTAGTAAGACAATGGAGTGGTTATTAGTCGATAAAAATACTTATGTAGTAAGACAATGGAGTGGTTATTAGTCGATAAAAATACTTATGTAGTAAGACAATGGAGTGGTTATTAGTCGATAAAAATACTTATGTAGTAAGACAATGGAGTGGTTATTAGTCGATAAAAATACTTATGTAGTAAGACAATGGAGTGGTTATTAGTCGATAAAAATACTTATGTAGTAAGACAATGGAGTGGTTATTAGTCGATAAAAATACTTATGTAGTAAGACAATGGAGTGGTTATTAGTCGATAAAAATACTTATGTAGTAAGACAATGGAGTGGTTATTAGTTGATAAAAAATACTTTTGTAGTAAGACAATGGAGTGGTTATTAGATAAGACAATGGAGTGGTTATTAGTCGATAAAAAATACTTATGTAGTAAGACAATGGAGTGGTTATTAGTCGATAAAAATACTTATGTAGTAAGACAATGGAGTGGTTATTAGTCGATAAAAATACTTATGTAGTAAGACAATGGAGTGGTTATTAGTCGATAAAAATACTTATGTAGTAAGACAATGGAGTGGTTATTAGTCGATAAAAATACTTATGTAGTAAGACAATGGAGTGGTTATTAGTCGATAAAAATACTTATGTAGTAAGACAATGGAGTGGTTATTAGTCGATAAAAATACTTATGTAGTAAGACAATGGAGTGGTTATTAGTCGATAAAAATACTTATGTAGTAAGACAATGGAGTGGTTATTAGTCGATAAAAATACTTATGTAGTAAGACAATGGAGTGGTTATTAGTCGATAAAAATACTTATGTAGTAAGACAATGGAGTGGTTATTAGTCGATAAAAATACTTATGTAGTAAGACAATGGAGTGGTTATTAGTCGATAAAAATACTTATGTAGTAAGACAATGGAGTGGTTATTAGTCGATAAAAATACTTATGTAGTAAGACAATGGAGTGGTTATTAGTCGATAAAAATACTTATGTAGTAAGACAATGGAGTGGTTATTAGTCGATAAAAAAAAATACTTATGTAGTAAGACAATGGAGTGGTTATTAGTCGATAAAAAAAATACTTATGTAGTAAGACAATGGAGTGGTTATTAGTCGATAAAAAAATACTTATGTAGTAAGACAATGGAGTGGTTATTAGTCGATAAAAATACTTATGTAGTAAGACAATGGAGTGGTTATTAGTCGATAAAAATACTTATGTAGTAAGACAATGGAGTGGTTATTAGTCGATAAAAATACTTATGTAGTAAGACAATGGAGTGGTTATTAGTCGATAAAAATACTTATGTAGTAAGACAATGGAGTGGTTATTAGTCGATAAAAAAAATACAATGGAGTGGTTATTAGTCGATTATGTAGTAAGACAATGGAGTGGTTATTAGTCGATAAAAATACTTATGTAGTAAGACAATGGAGTGGTTATTAGTCGATAAAAATACTTATGTAGTAAGACAATGGAGTGGTTATTAGTCGATAAAAAAAATACAATGGAGTGGTTTATGTAGTAAGACAATGGAGTGGTTATTAGTCGATAAAAATACTTATGTAGTAAGACAATGGAGTGGTTATTAGTCGATAAAAATACTTATGTAGTAAGACAATGGAGTGGTTATTAGTCGATAAAAATACTTATGTAGTAAGACAATGGAGTGGTTATTAGTCGATAAAAATACTTATGTAGTAAGACAATGGAGTGGTTATTAGTCGATAAAAATACTTATGTAGTAAGACAATGGAGTGGTTATTAGTCGATAAAAATACTTATGTAGTAAGACAATGGAGTGGTTATTAGTCGATAAAAATACTTATGTAGTAAGACAATGGAGTGGTTATTAGTCGATAAAAATACTTATGTAGTAAGACAATGGAGTGGTTATTAGTCGATAAAAAAAATACTTATGTAGTAAGACAATGACAATAGTGGTTATTAGTCGATAAAAATACTTATGTAGTAAGACAATGGAGTGGTTATTAGTCGATAAGACAAAAATACTTATGTAGTAAGACAATGGAGTGGTTATTAGTCGATAAAAAAAATACTTATGTAGTAAGACAATGGAGTGGTTATTAGTCGATAAAAATACTTATGTAGTAAGACAATGGAGTGGTTATTAGTCGATAAAAATACTTATGTAGTAAGACAATGGAGTGGTTATTAGTCGATAAAAATACTTATGTAGTAAGACAATGGAGTGGTTATTAGTCGATAAAAATACTTATGTAGTAAGACAATGGAGTGGTTATTAGTCGATAAAAATACTTATGTAGTAAGACAATGGAGTGGTTATTAGTCGATAAAAATACTTATGTAGTAAGACAATGGAGTGGTTATTAGTCGATAAAAATACTTATGTAGTAAGACAATGGAGTGGTTATTAGTCGATAAAAAAAATACTTATGTAGTAAGACTTATGTAGTAAGACAATGGAGTGGTTATTAGTCGATAAAAATACTTATGTAGTAAGACAATGGAGTGGTTATTAGTCGATAAAAATACTTATGTAGTAAGACAATGGAGTGGTTATTAGTCGATAAAAATACTTATGTAGTAAGACAATGGAGTGGTTATTAGTCGATAAAAATACTTATGTAGTAAGACAATGGAGTGGTTATTAGTCGATAAAAAAAATACTTATGTAGTAAGACAATGGAGTGGTTATTAGTCGATAAAAAAATACTTATGTAGTAAGACAATGGAGTGGTTATTAGTCGATAAAAATACTTATGTAGTAAGACAATGGAGTGGTTATTAGTCGATAAAAATACTTATGTAGTAAGACAATGGAGTGGTTATTAGTCGATAAAAATACTTATGTAGTAAGACAATGGAGTGGTTATTAGTCGATAAAAATACTTATGTAGTAAGACAATGGAGTGGTTATTAGTCGATAAAAATACTTATGTAGTAAGACAATGGAGTGGTTATTAGTCGATAAAAATACTTATGTAGTAAGACAATGGAGTGGTTATTAGTCGATAAAAATACTTATGTAGTAAGACAATGGAGTGGTTATTAGTCGATAAAAATACTTATGTAGTAAGACAATGGAGTGGTTATTAGTCGATAAAAATACTTATGTAGTAAGACAATGGAGTGGTTATTAGTCGATAAAAATACTTATGTAGTAAGACAATGGAGTGGTTATTAGTCGATAAAAATACTTATGTAGTAAGACAATGGAGTGGTTATTAGTGGTTATTAGTAAGACAATGGATGGTTATTAGTCGAAAAATACTTATGTAGTAAGACAATGGAGTGGTTATTAGTCGATAAAAATACTTATGTAGTAAGACAATGGAGTGGTTATTAGTCGATAAAAATACTTATGTAGTAAGACAATGGAATGGTTATTAGTTGATAAAAAATACTTTTGTAGTAAAACAATGGAGTGGTTATTAGTCGATAAAAATACTTATGTAGTAAGACAATGGAGTGGTTATTAGTCGATAAAAATACTTATGTAGTAAGACAATGGAGTGGTTATTAGTCGATAAAAATACTTATGTAGTAAGACAATGGAGTGGTTATTAGTCGATAAAAATACTTATGTAGTAAGACAATGGAGTGGTTATTAGTCGATAAAAATACTTATGTAGTAAGACAATGGAGTGGTTATTAGTCGATAAAAATACTTATGTAGTAAGACAATGGAGTGGTTATTAGTCGATAAAAATACTTATGTAGTAAGACAATGGAGTGGTTATTAGTCGATAAAAATACTTATGTAGTAAGACAATGGAGTGGTTATTAGTCGATAAAAATACTTATGTAGTAAGACAATGGAGTGGTTATTAGTCGATAAAAAAAATACTTATGTAGTAAGACAATGGAGTGGTTATTAGTCGATAAAAATACTTATGTAGTAAGACAATGGAGTGGTTATTAGTCGATAAAAATACTTATGTAGTAAGACAATGGAGTGGTTATTAGTCGATAAAAATACTTATGTAGTAAGACAATGGAGTGGTTATTAGTCGATAAAAATACTTATGTAGTAAGACAATGGAGTGGTTATTAGTCGACAATGGAGTGGTTATTAGTCGATAAAAATACTTATGTAGTAAGACAATGGAGTGGTTATTAGTCGATAAAAATACTTATGTAGTAAGACAATGGAGTGGTTATTAGTTGATAAAAAATACTTTTGTAGTAAAACAATGGAGTGGTTATTAGTCGATAAAAATACTTATGTAGTAAGACAATGGAGTGGTTATTAGTCGATAAAAATACTTATGTAGTAAGACAATGGAGTGGTTATTAGTCGATAAAAATACTTATGTAGTAAGACAATGGAGTGGTTATTAGTCGATAAAAATACTTATGTAGTAAGACAATGGAGTGGTTATTAGTCGATAAAAATACTTATGTAGTAAGACAATGGAGTGGTTATTAGTCGATAAAAATACTTATGTAGTAAGACAATGGAGTGGTTATTAGTCGATAAAAATACTTATGTAGTAAGACAATGGAGTGGTTATTAGTCGATAAAAATACTTATGTAGTAAGACAATGGAGTGGTTATTAGTCGATAAAAATACTTATGTAGTAAGACAATGGAGTGGTTATTAGTCGATAAAAATACTTATGTAGTAAGACAATGGAGTGGTTATTAGTCGATAAAAATACTTATGTAGTAAGACAATGGAGTGGTTATTAGTCGATAAAAATACTTATGTAGTAAGACAATGGAGTGGTTATTAGTCGATAAAAATACTTATGTAGTAAGACAATGGAGTGGTTATTAGTCGATAAAAATACTTATGTAGTAAGACAATGGAGTGGTTATTAGTCGATAAAAAAAATACTTATGTAGTAAGACAATGGAGTGGTTATTAGTCGATAAAAATACTTATGTAGTAAGACAATGGAGTGGTTATTAGTCGATAAAAATACTTATGTAGTAAGACAATGGAGTGGTTATTAGTCGATAAAAATACTTATGTAGTAAGACAATGGAGTGGTTATTAGTCGATAAAAATACTTATGTAGTAAGACAATGGAGTGGTTATTAGTCGATAAAAATACTTATGTAGTAAGACAATGGAGTGGTTATTAGTCGATAAAAATACTTATGTAGTAAGACAATGGAGTGGTTATTAGTCGATAAAAATACTTATGTAGTAAGACAATGGAGTGGTTATTAGTCGATAAAAAAAATACTTATGTAGTAAGACAATGGAGTGGTTATTAGTCGATAAAAATACTTATGTAGTAAGACAATGGAGTGGTTATTAGTCGATAAAAATACTTATGTAGTAAGACAATGGAGTGGTTATTAGTCGATAAAAATACTTATGTAGTAAGACAATGGAGTGGTTATTAGTCGATAAAAATACTTATGTAGTAAGACAATGGAGTGGTTATTAGTCGATAAAAATACTTATGTAGTAAGACAATGGAGTGGTTATTAGTCGATAAAAATACTTATGTAGTAAGACAATGGAGTGGTTATTAGTCGATAAAAATACTTATGTAGTAAGACAATGGAGTGGTTATTAGTCGATAAAAATACTTATGTAGTAAGACAATGGAGTGGTTATTAGTCGATAAAAATACTTATGTAGTAAGACAATGGAGTGGTTATTAGTCGATAAAAATACTTATGTAGTAAGACAATGGAGTGGTTATTAGTCGATAAAAATACTTATGTAGTAAGACAATGGAGTGGTTATTAGTCGATAAAAATACTTATGTAGTAAGACAATGGAGTGGTTATTAGTCGATAAAAATACTTATGTAGTAAGACAATGGAGTGGTTATTAGTCGATAAAAATACTTATGTAGTAAGACAATGGAGTGGTTATTAGTTGATAAAAAATACTTTTGTAGTAAAACAATGGAGTGGTTATTAGTCGATAAAAATACTTATGTAGTAAGACAATGGAGTGGTTATTAGTCGATAAAAATACTTATGTAGTAAGACAATGGAGTGGTTATTAGTCGATAAAAATACTTATGTAGTAAGACAATGGAGTGGTTATTAGTCGATAAAAATACTTATGTAGTAAGACAATGGAGTGGTTATTAGTCGATAAAAATACTTATGTAGTAAGACAATGGAGTGGTTATTAGTCGATAAAAATACTTATGTAGTAAGACAATGGAGTGGTTATTAGTCGATAAAAATACTTATGTAGTAAGACAATGGAGTGGTTATTAGTCGATAAAAAAATACTTATGTAGTAAGACAATGGAGTGGTTATTAGTCGATAAAAATACTTATGTAGTAAGACAATGGAGTGGTTATTAGTCGATAAAAATACTTATGTAGTAAGACAATGGAGTGGTTATTAGTCGATAAAAATACTTATGTAGTAAGACAATGGAGTGGTTATTAGTCGATAAAAATACTTATGTAGTAAGACAATGGAGTGGTTATTAGTCGATAAAAATACTTATGTAGTAAGACAATGGAGTGGTTATTAGTCGATAAAAATACTTATGTAGTAAGACAATGGAGTGGTTATTAGTCGATAAAAATACTTATGTAGTAAGACAATGGAGTGGTTATTAGTCGATAAAAATACTTATGTAGTCGATAAAAAGACAATGGAGTGGTTATTAGTCGATAAAAATACTTATGTAGTAAGACAATGGAGTGGTTATTAGTCGATAAAAATACTTATGTAGTAAGACAATGGAGTGGTTATTAGTCGATAAAAATACTTATGTAGTAAGACAATGGAGTGGTTATTAGTCGATAAAAATACTTATGTAGTAAGACAATGGAGTGGTTATTAGTCGATAAAAATACTTATGTAGTAAGACAAATGGTTATTAGTGGACAATGGAGTGGTTATTAGTCGAAAAAAATACTTATGTAGTAAGACAATGGAGTGGTTATTAGTCGATAAAAATACTTATGTAGTAAGACAATGGAGTGGTTATTAGTCGATAAAAATACTTATGTAGTAAGACAATGGAGTGGTTATTAGTCGATAAAAATACTTATGTAGTAAGACAATGGAGTGGTTATTAGTCGATAAAAAAATACTTATGTAGTAAGACAATGGAGTGGTTATTAGTCGATAAAATACAATAGTAAGACAAGTGGTTATTAGTCGATAAAAATACTTATGTAGTAAGACAATGGAGTGGTTATTAGTCGATAAAAATACTTATGTAGTAAGACAATGGAGTGGTTATTAGTCGATAAAAATACTTATGTAGTAAGACAATGGAGTGGTTATTAGTCGATAAAAATACTTATGTAGTAAGACAATGGAGTGGTTATTAGTCGATAAAAATACTTATGTAGTAAGACAATGGAGTGGTTATTAGTCGATAAAAATACTTATGTAGTAAGACAATGGAGTGGTTATTAGTCGATAAAAATACTTATGTAGTAAGACAAATGGTTATTAGTCGATAAAAATACTTATGTAGGACAATTATTAGTCGATAAAAATACTTATGTAGTAAGACAATGGAGTGGTTATTAGTCGATAAAAATACTTATGTAGTAAGACAATGGAGTGGTTATTAGTCGATAAAAATACTTATGTAGTAAGACAATGGAGTGGTTATTAGTCGATAAAAATACTTATGTAGTAAGACAATGGAGTGGTTATTAGTCGATAAAAATACTTATGTAGTAAGACAATGGAGTGGTTATTAGTCGATAAAAATACTTATGTAGTAAGACAATGGAGTGGTTATTAGTCGATAAAAATACTTATGTAGTAAGACAATGGAGTGGTTATTAGTCGATAAAAATACTTATGTAGTAAGACAATGGAGTGGTTATTAGTCGATAAAAATACTTATGTAGTAAGACAATGGAGTGGTTATTAGTCGATAAAAATACTTATGTAGTAAGACAATGGAGTGGTTATTAGTCGATAAAAATACTTATGTAGTAAGACAATGGAGTGGTTATTAGTCGATAAAAATACTTATGTAGTAAGACAATGGAGTGGTTATTAGTCGATAAAAATACTTATGTAGTAAGACAATGGAGTGGTTATTAGTCGATAAAAAAATACTTATGTAGTAAGACAATGGAGTGGTTATTAGTCGATAAAAATACTTATGTAGTAAGACAATGGAGTGGTTATTAGTCGATAAAAATACTTATGTAGTAAGACAATGGAGTGGTTATTAGTCGATAAAAATACTTATGTAGTAAGACAATGGAGTGGTTATTAGTCGATAAAAATACTTATGTAGTAAGACAATGGAGTGGTTATTAGTCGATAAAAATACTTATGTAGTAAGACAATGGAGTGGTTATTAGTCGATAAAAATACTTATGTAGTAAGACAATGGAGTGGTTATTAGTCGATAAAAATACTTATGTAGTAAGACAATGGAGTGGTTATTAGTCGATAAAAATACTTATGTAGTAAGACAATGGAGTGGTTATTAGTCGATAAAAATACTTATGTAGTAAGACAATGGAGTGGTTATTAGTCGATAAAAATACTTATGTAGTAAGACAATGGAGTGGTTATTAGTCGATAAAAATACTTATGTAGTAAGACAATGGAGTGGTTATTAGTCGATAAAAAAAATACTTATGTAGTAAGACAATGGAGTGGTTATTAGTCGATAAAAATACTTATGTAGTAAGACAATGGAGTGGTTATTAGTCGATAAAAATACTTATGTAGTAAGACAATGGAGTGGTTATTAGTCGATAAAAATACTTATGTAGTAAGACAATGGAGTGGTTATTAGTCGATAAAAATACTTATGTAGTAAGACAATGGAGTGGTTATTAGTCGATAAAAATACTTATGTAGTAAGACAATGGAGTGGTTATTAGTCGATAAAAATACTTATGTAGTAAGACAATGGAGTGGTTATTAGTCGATAAAAATACTTATGTAGTAAGACAATGGAGTGGTTATTAGTTGATAAAAAATACTTATGTAGTAAGACAATGGAGTGGTTATTAGTCGACAATGGAGTGGTTATTAGTAAGACAATGGAGTGGTTATTATCGATAAAAATACTTATGTAGTAAGACAATGGAGTGGTTATTAGTCGATAAAAATACTTATGTAGTAAGACAATGGAGTGGTTATTAGTCGATAAAAATACTTATGTAGTAAGACAATGGAGTGGTTATTAGTCGATAAAAAAAAATACTTATGTAGTAAGACAATGGAGTGGTTATTAGTCGATAAAAATACTTATGTAGTAAGACAATGGAGTGGTTATTAGTCGATAAAAATACTTATGTAGTAAGACAATGGAGTGGTTATTAGTCGATAAAAATACTTATGTAGTAAGACAATGGAGTGGTTATTAGTCGATAAAAATACTTATGTAGTAAGACAATGGAGTGGTTATTAGTCGATAAAAATACTTATGTAGTAAGACAATGGAGTGGTTATTAGTCGATAAAAATACTTATGTAGTAAGACAATGGAGTGGTTATTAGTCGATAAAAAAATACTTATGTAGTAAGACAATGGAGTGGTTATTAGTCGATAAAAATACTTATGTAGTAAGACAATGGAGTGGTTATTAGTCGATAAAAATACTTATGTAGTAAGACAATGGAGTGGTTATTAGTCGATAAAAATACTTATGTAGTAAGACAATGGAGTGGTTATTAGTCGATAAAAATACTTATGTAGTAAGACAATGGAGTGGTTATTAGTCGATAAAAATACTTATGTAGTAAGACAATGGAGTGGTTATTAGTCGATAAAAATACTTATGTAGTAAGACAATGGAGTGGTTATTAGTCGATAAAAATACTTATGTAGTAAGACAATGGAGTGGTTATTAGTCGATAAAAATACTTATGTAGTAAGACAATGGAGTGGTTATTAGTCGATAAAAATACTTATGTAGTAAGACAATGGAGTGGTTATTAGTCGATAAAAAAATACTTATGTAGTAAGACAATGGAGTGGTTATTAGTCGATAAAAATACTTATGTAGTAAGACAATGGAGTGGTTATTAGTCGATAAAAATACTTATGTAGTAAGACAATGGAGTGGTTATTAGTCGATAAAAATACTTATGTAGTAAGACAATGGAGTGGTTATTAGTCGATAAAAATACTTATGTAGTAAGACAATGGAGTGGTTATTAGTCGATAAAAATACTTATGTAGTAAGACAATGGAGTGGTTATTAGTCGATAAAAATACTTATGTAGTAAGACAATGGAGTGGTTATTAGTCGATAAAAATACTTATGTAGTAAGACAATGGAGTGGTTATTAGTCGATAAAAATACTTATGTAGTAAGACAATGGAGTGGTTATTAGTCGATAAAAATACTTATGTAGTAAGACAATGGAGTGGTTATTAGTCGATAAAAATACTTATGTAGTAAGACAATGGAGTGGTTATTAGTCGATAAAAATACTTATGTAGTAAGACAATGGAGTGGTTATTAGTCGATAAAAATACTTATGTAGTAAGACAATGGAGTGGTTATTAGTCGATAAAAATACTTATGTAGTAAGACAATGGAGTGGTTATTAGTCGATAAAAATACTTATGTAGTAAGACAATGGAGTGGTTATTAGTCGATAAAAAAATACTTATGTAGTAAGACAATGGAGTGGTTATTAGTCGATAAAAATACTTATGTAGTAAGACAATGGAGTGGTTATTAGTCGATAAAAATACTTATGTAGTAAGACAATGGAGTGGTTATTAGTCGATAAAAATACTTATGTAGTAAGACAATGGAGTGGTTATTAGTCGATAAAAATACTTATGTAGTAAGACAATGGAGTGGTTATTAGTCGATAAAAATACTTATGTAGTAAGACAATGGAGTGGTTATTAGTCGATAAAAATACTTATGTAGTAAGACAATGGAGTGGTTATTAGTCGATAAAAATACTTATGTAGTAAGACAATGGAGTGGTTATTAGTCGATAAAAATACTTATGTAGTAAGACAATGGAGTGGTTATTAGTCGATAAAAATACTTATGTAGTAAGACAATGGAGTGGTTATTAGTCGATAAAAATACTTATATAGTAAGACAATGGAGTGGTTATTAGTTGATAAAAAATACTTATGTAGTAAAACAATGGAGTGGTTATTAGTCGATAAAAATACTTATGTAGTAAGACAATGGAGTGGTTATTAGTCGATAAAAATACTTATGTAGTAAGACAATGGAGTGGTTATTAGTCGATAAAAATACTTATGTAGTAAGACAATGGAGTGGTTATTAGTCGATAAAAATACTTATGTAGTAAGACAATGGAGTGGTTATTAGTCGATAAAAATACTTATGTAGTAAGACAATGGAGTGGTTATTAGTCGATAAAAATACTTATGTAGTAAGACAATGGAGTGGTTATTAGTCGATAAAAATACTTATGTAGTAAGACAATGGAGTGGTTATTAGTTGATAAAAAATACTTTTGTAGTAAAACAATGGAGTGGTTATTAGTCGATAAAAATACTTATGTAGTAAGACAATGGAGTGGTTATTAGTCGATAAAAATACTTATGTAGTAAGACAATGGAGTGGTTATTAGTCGATAAAAATACTTATGTAGTAAGACAATGGAGTGGTTATTAGTCGATAAAAATACTTATGTAGTAAGACAATGGAGTGGTTATTAGTCGATAAAAATACTTATGTAGTAAGACAATGGAGTGGTTATTAGTCGATAAAAATACTTATGTAGTAAGACAATGGAGTGGTTATTAGTCGATAAAAATACTTATGTAGTAAGACAATGGAGTGGTTATTAGTCGATAAAAATACTTATGTAGTAAGACAATGGAGTGGTTATTAGTCGATAAAAATACTTATGTAGTAAGACAATGGAGTGGTTATTAGTCGATAAAAAAAATAAGACAATGGACTTATGTAGTAAGACAATGGAGTGGTTATTAGTCGATAAAAATACTTATGTAGTAAGACAATGGAGTGGTTATTAGTCGATAAAAATACTTATGTAGTAAGACAATGGAGTGGTTATTAGTCGATAAAAATACTTATGTAGTAAGACAATGGAGTGGTTATTAGTCGATAAAAATACTTATGTAGTAAGACAATGGAGTGGTTATTAGTCGATAAAAATACTTATGTAGTAAGACAATGGAGTGGTTATTAGTCGATAAAAATACTTATGTAGTAAGACAATGGAGTGGTTATTAGTCGATAAAAATACTTATGTAGTAAGACAATGGAGTGGTTATTAGTCGATAAAAATACTTATGTAGTAAGACAATGGAGTGGTTATTAGTCGATAAAAATACTTATGTAGTAAGACAATGGAGTGGTTATTAGTCGATAAAAATACTTATGTAGTAAGACAATGGAGTGGTTATTAGTCGATAAAAATACTTATGTAGTAAGACAATGGAGTGGTTATTAGTCGATAAAAATACTTATGTAGTAAGACAATGGAGTGGTTATTAGTCGATAAAAATACTTATGTAGTAAGACAATGGAGTGGTTATTAGTCGATAAAAATACTTATGTAGTAAGACAATGGAGTGGTTATTAGTCGATAAAAATACTTATGTAGTAAGACAATGGAGTGGTTATTAGTTGATAAAAAATACTTATGTAGTAAGACAATGGAGTGGTTATTAGTCGATAAAAATACTTATGTAGTAAGACAATGGAGTGGTTATTAGTCGATAAAAATACTTATGTAGTAAGACAATGGAGTGGTTATTAGTCGATAAAAATACTTATGTAGTAAGACAATGGAGTGGTTATTAGTCGATAAAAATACTTATGTAGTAAGACAATGGAGTGGTTATTAGTCGATAAAAATACTTATGTAGTAAGACAATGGAGTGGTTATTAGTCGATAAAAATACTTATGTAGTAAGACAATGGAGTGGTTATTAGTCGATAAAAATACTTATGTAGTAAGACAATGGAGTGGTTATTAGTCGATAAAAATACTTATGTAGTAAGACAATGGATGGTGGTGGATAAAAAAAATACAATTATTAGTAGACAATGGAGTGGTTATTAGTCGATAAAAATACAATGGTAAGACAATGGAGTGGTTATTAGTCGATAAAAATACTTATGTAGTAAGACAATGGAGTGGTTATTAGTCGATAAAAATACTTATGTAGTAAGACAATGGAGTGGTTATTAGTCGATAAAAATACTTATGTAGTAAGACAATGGAGTGGTTATTAGTCGATAAAAATACTTATGTAGTAAGACAATGGAGTGGTTATTAGTCGATAAAAATACTTATGTAGTAAGACAATGGAGTGGTTATTAGTCGATAAAAATACTTATGTAGTAAGACAATGGAGTGGTTATTAGTCGATAAAAATACTTATGTAGTAAGACAATGGAGTGGTTATTAGTCGATAAAAATACTTATGTAGTAAGACAATGGAGTGGTTATTAGTCGATAAAAATACTTATGTAGTAAGACAATGGAGTGGTTATTAGTCGATAAAAATACTTATGTAGTAAGACAATGGAGTGGTTATTAGTCGATAAAAATACTTATGTAGTAAGACAATGGAGTGGTTATTAGTCGATAAAAATACTTATGTAGTAAGACAATGGAGTGGTTATTAGTCGATAAAAATACTTATGTAGTAAGACAATGGAGTGGTTATTAGTCGATAAAAATACTTATGTAGTAAGACAATGGAGTGGTTATTAGTCGATAAAAATACTTATGTAGTAAGACAATGGAGTGGTTATTAGTCGATAAAAATACTTATGTAGTAAGACAATGGAGTGGTTATTAGTCGATAAAAATACTTATGTAGTAAGACAATGGAGTGGTTATTAGTCGATAAAAATACTTATGTAGTAAGACAATGGAGTGGTTATTAGTCGATAAAAATACTTATGTAGTAAGACAATGGAGTGGTTATTAGTCGATAAAAATACTTATGTAGTAAGACAATGGATGGTTATTAGTCGTGGTTATTAGTCGATAAAAATACTTATGTAGTAAGACAATGGAGTGGTTATTAGTCGATAAAAATACTTATGTTGTAAGACAATGGAGTGGTTATTAGTTGATAAAAATACTTATGTAGTTAGACAATGGAATGGTTATTAGTTGATAAAAAATACTTTTGTAGTAAAACAATGGAGTGGTTATTAGTCGATAAAAATACTTATGTAGTAAGACAATGGAGTGGTTATTAGTCGATAAAAATACTTATGTAGTAAGACAATGGAGTGGTTATTAGTCGATAAAAATACTTATGTAGTAAGACAATGGAGTGGTTATTAGTCGATAAAAATACTTATGTAGTAAGACAATGGAGTGGTTATTAGTCGATAAAAATACTTATGTAGTAAGACAATGGAGTGGTTATTAGTCGATAAAAAAATACTTATGTAGTAAGACAATGGAGTGGTTATTAGTCGATAAAAATACTTATGTAGTAAGACAATGGAGTGGTTATTAGTCGATAAAAATACTTATGTAGTAACAACAATGGAGTGGTTATTAGTATGATAAAAAATACTTATGGTTATTAGTCGATAAAAATACTTATGTAGTAAGACAATGGAGTGGTTATTAGTCGATAAAAATACTTATGTAGTAAGACAATGGAGTGGTTATTAGTCGATAAAAATACTTATGTAGTAAGACAATGGAGTGGTTATTAGTCGATAAAAATACTTATGTAGTAAGACAATGGAGTGGTTATTAGTCGATAAAAATACTTATGTAGTAAAACAATGGAGTGGTTATTAGTCGATAAAAATACTTATGTAGTAAGACAATGGAGTGGTTATTAGTCGATAAAAATACTTATGTAGTAAGACAATGGAGTGGTTATTAGTCGATAAAAATACTTATGTAGTAAGACAATGGAGTGGTTATTAGTCGATAAAAATACTTATGTAGTAAGACAATGGAGTGGTTATTAGTCGATAAAAATACTTATGTAGTAAGACAATGGAGTGGTTATTAGTCGATAAAAATACTTATGTAGTAAGACAATGGAGTGGTTATTAGTCGATAAAAATACTTATGTAGTAAGACAATGGAGTGGTTATTAGTCGATAAAAATACTTATGTAGTAAGACAATGGAGTGGTTATTAGTCGATAAAAATACTTATGTATACAATGGAGTGGTTATTATGTAGTAAGACAATGGAGTGGTTATTAGTCGATAAAAATACTTATGTAGTAAGACAATGGAGTGGTTATTAGTCGATAAAAATACTTATGTAGTAAGACAATGGAGTGGTTATTAGTCGATAAAAATACTTATGTAGTAAGACAATGGAGTGGTTATTAGTCGATAAAAATACTTATGTAGTAAGACAATGGAGTGGTTATTAGTCGATAAAAATACTTATGTAGTAAGACAATGGAGTGGTTATTAGTCGATAAAAATACTTATGTAGTAAGACAATGGAATGGTTATTAGTTGATAAAAAATACTTTTGTAGTAAAACAATGGAGTGGTTATTAGTCGATAAAAATACTTATGTAGTAAGACAATGGAGTGGTTATTAGTCGATAAAAATACTTATGTAGTAAGACAATGGAGTGGTTATTAGTCGATAAAAATACTTATGTAGTAAGACAATGGAGTGGTTATTAGTCGATAAAAATACTTATGTAGTAAGACAATGGAGTGGTTATTAGTCGATAAAAATACTTATGTAGTAAGACAATGGAGTGGTTATTAGTCGATAAAAATACTTATGTAGTAAGACAATGGAGTGGTTATTAGTCGATAAAAATACTTATGTAGTAAGACAATGGAGTGGTTATTAGTCGATAAAAATACTTATGTAGTAAGACAATGGAGTGGTTATTAGTCGATAAAAATACTTATGTAGTAAGACAATGGAGTGGTTATTAGTCGATAAAAATACTTATGTAGTAAGACAATGGAGTGGTTATTAGTCGATAAAAATACTTATGTAGTAAGACAATGGAGTGGTTATTAGTCGATAAAAATACTTATGTAGTAAGACAATGGAGTGGTTATTAGTCGATAAAAATACTTATGTAGTAAGACAATGGAGTGGTTATTAGTCGATAAAAATACTTATGTAGTAAGACAATGGAGTGGTTATTAGTCGATAAAAATACTTATGTAGTAAGACAATGGAGTGGTTATTAGTCGATAAAAATACTTATGTAGTAAGACAATGGTGGTTATTAGTCGATAAAAATACTTATGTAGACAATGGAGTGGTTATTAGTCGATAAAAATACTTATGTAGTAAGACAATGGAGTGGTTATTAGTCGATAAAAAATACTTATGTAGTAAGACAATGGAGTGGTTATTAGTCGATAAAAATACTTATGTAGTAAGACAATGGAGTGGTTATTAGTCGATAAAAATACTTATGTAGTAAGACAATGGAGTGGTTATTAGTCGATAAAAATACTTATGTAGTAAGACAATGGAGTGGTTATTAGTCGATAAAAATACTTATGTAGTAAGACAATGGAGTGGTTATTAGTCGATAAAAATACTTATGTAGTAAGACAATGGAGTGGTTATTAGTCGATAAAAATACTTATGTAGTAAGACAATGGAGTGGTTATTAGTCGATAAAAATACTTATGTAGTAAGACAATGGAGTGGTTATTAGTCGATAAAAATACTTATGTAGTAAGACAATGGAGTGGTTATTAGTCGATAAAAATACTTATGTAGTAAGACAATGGAGTGGTTATTAGTCGATAAAAATACTTATGTAGTAAGACAATGGAGTGGTTATTAGTCGATAAAAATACTTATGTAGTAAGACAATGGAGTGGTTATTAGTCGATAAAAATACTTATGTAGTAAGACAATGGAGTGGTTATTAGTCGATAAAAATACTTATGTAGTAAGACAATGGAGTGGTTATTAGTCGATAAAAATACTTATGTAGTAAGACAATGGAGTGGTTATTAGTCGATAAAAATACTTATGTAGTAAGACAATGGAGTGGTTATTAGTCGATAAAAATACTTATGTAGTAAGACAATGGAGTGGTTATTAGTTGATAAAAAATACTTTTGTAGTAAAACAATGGAGTGGTTATTAGTCGATAAAAATACTTATGTAGTAAGACAATGGAGTGGTTATTAGTCGATAAAAATACTTATGTGTTATTAGTGGTTATTAGTCGATAAAAATACTTATGTAGTAAGACAATGGAGTGGTTATTAGTCGATAAAAATACTTATGTAGTAAGACAATGGAGTGGTTATTAGTCGATAAAAATACTTATGTAGTAAGACAATGGAGTGGTTATTAGTCGATAAAAATACTTATGTAGTAAGACAATGGAGTGGTTATTAGTCGATAAAAATACTTATGTAGTAAGACAATGGAGTGGTTATTAGTCGATAAAAATACTTATGTAGTAAGACAATGGAGTGGTTATTAGTCGATAAAAATACTTATGTAGTAAGACAATGGAGTGGTTATTAGTCGATAAAAATACTTATGTAGTAAGACAATGGAGTGGTTATTAGTCGATAAAAATACTTATGTAGTAAGACAATGGAGTGGTTATTAGTAGTCGAAAAAATACTTATGTAGTAAGACAATGGAGTGGTTATTAGTCGATAAAAATACTTATGTAGTAAGACAATGGAGTGGTTATTAGTCGATAAAAAAATACTTATGTAGTAAGACAATGGAGTGGTTATTAGTCGATAAAAATACTTATGTAGTAAGACAATGGAGTGGTTATTAGTCGATAAAAATACTTATGTAGTAAGACAATGGAGTGGTTATTAGTCGATAAAAATACTTATGTAGTAAGACAATGGAGTGGTTATTAGTCGATAAAAATACTTATGTAGTAAGACAATGGAGTGGTTATTAGTCGATAAAAATACTTATGTAGTAAGACAATGGAGTGGTTATTAGTCGATAAAAATACTTATGTAGTAAGACAATGGAGTGGTTATTAGTCGATAAAAATACTTATGTAGTAAGACAATGGAGTGGTTATTAGTCGATAAAAATACTTATGTAGTAAGACAATGGAGTGGTTATTAGTCGATAAAAATACTTATGTAGTAAGACAATGGAGTGGTTATTAGTCGATAAAAATACTTATGTAGTAAGACAATGGAGTGGTTATTAGTCGATAAAAATACTTATGTAGTAAGACAATGGAGTGGTTATTAGTCGATAAAAATACTTATGTAGTAAGACAATGGAGTGGTTATTAGTCGATAAAAATACTTATGTAGTAAGACAATGGAGTGGTTATTAGTCGATAAAAATACTTATGTAGTAAGACAATGGAGTGGTTATTAGTCGATAAAAATACTTATGTAGTAAGACAATGGAGTGGTTATTAGTCGATAAAAAAAATACTTATGTAGTAAGACAATGGAGTGGTTATTAGTCGATAAAAATACTTATGTAGTAAGACAATGGAGTGGTTATTAGTCGTCGATAAAAATACTTATGTAGTAAGACAATGGAGTGGTTATTAGTCGATAAAAATACTTATGTAGTAAGACAATGGAGTGGTTATTAGTCGATAAAAATACTTATGTAGTAAGACAATGGAGTGGTTATTAGTCGATAAAAATACTTATGTAGTAAGACAATGGAGTGGTTATTAGTCGATAAAAAAAATACTTATGTAGTAAGACAATGGAGTGGTTATTAGTCGATAAAAATACTTATGTAGTAAGACAATGGAGTGGTTATTAGTCGATAAAAATACTTATGTAGTAAGACAATGGAGTGGTTATTAGTCGATATTATGTAGTAAGACAATGGAGTGGTTATTAGTCGATAAAAATACTTATGTAGTAAGACAATGGAGTGGTTATTAGTCGATAAAAATACTTATGTAGTAAGACAATGGAGTGGTTATTAGTCGATAAAAATACTTATGTAGTAAGACAATGGAGTGGTTATTAGTCGATAAAAATACTTATGTAGTAAGACAATGGAGTGGTTATTAGTCGATAAAAATACTTATGTAGTAAGACAATGGAGTGGTTATTAGTCGATAAAAATACTTATGTAGTAAGACAATGGAGTGGTTATTAGTCGATATTAAAATACTTATGTAGTAAGACAATGGAGTGGTTATTAGTCGATAAAAATACTTATGTAGTAAGACAATGGAGTGGTTATTAGTCGATAAAAATACTTATGTAGTAAGACAATGGAGTGGTTATTAGTCGATAAAAATACTTATGTAGTAAGACAATGGAGTGGTTATTAGTTGATAAAAAATACTTTTGTAGTAAAACAATGGAGTGGTTATTAGTCGATAAAAATACTTATGTAGTAAGACAATGGAGTGGTTATTAGTCGATAAAAATACTTATGTAGTAAGACAATGGAGTGGTTATTAGTCGATAAAAATACTTATGTAGTAAGACAATGGAGTGGTTATTAGTCGATAAAAATACTTATGTAGTAAGACAATGGAGTGGTTATTAGTCGATAAAAATACTTATGTAGTAAGACAATGGAGTGGTTATTAGTCGATAAAAATACTTATGTAGTAAGACAATGGAGTGGTTATTAGTCGATAAAAATACTTATGTAGTAAGACAATGGAGTGGTTATTAGTCGATAAAAAAATACTTATGTAGTAAGACAATGGAGTGGTTATTAGTCGATAAAAATACTTATGTAGTAAGACAATGGAGTGGTTATTAGTCGATAAAAATACTTATGTAGTAAGACAATGGAGTGGTTATTAGTCGATAAAAAAATACTTATGTAGTAAGACAATGGAGTGGTTATTAGTCGATAAAAATACTTATGTAGTAAGACAATGGAGTGGTTATTAGTCGATAAAAATACTTATGTAGTAAGACAATGGAGTGGTTATTAGTCGATAAAAATACTTATGTAGTAAGACAATGGAGTGGTTATTAGTCGATAAAAATACTTATGTAGTAAGACAATGGAGTGGTTATTAGTCGATAAAAATACTTATGTAGTAAGACAATGGAGTGGTTATTAGTTGATAAAAAATACTTATGTAGTAAGACAATTAGTGGTTATTAGTCGATAAAATGTATGTAGTAAGACAATGGAGTGGTTATTAGTCGATAAAAATACTTATGTAGTAAGACAATGGAGTGGTTATTAGTCGATAAAAATACTTATGTAGTAAGACAATGGAGTGGTTATTAGTCGATAAAAATACTTATGTAGTAAGACAATGGAGTGGTTATTAGTCGATAAAAATACTTATGTAGTAAGACAATGGAGTGGTTATTAGTTGATAAAAAATACTTTTGTAGTAAAACAATGGAGTGGTTATTAGTCGATAAAAATACTTATGTAGTAAGACAATGGAGTGGTTATTAGTCGATAAAAATACTTATGTAGTAAGACAATGGAGTGGTTATTAGTCGATAAAAAAAATACTTATGTAGTAAGACAATGGAGTGGTTATTAGTCGATAAAAATACTTATGTAGTAAGACAATGGAGTGGTTATTAGTCGATAAAAATACTTATGTAGTAAGACAATGGAGTGGTTATTAGTCGATAAAAATACTTATGTAGTAAGACAATGGAGTGGTTATTAGTCGATAAAAATACTTATGTAGTAAGACAATGGAGTGGTTATTAGTCGATAAAAATACTTATGTAGTAAGACAATGGAGTGGTTATTAGTCGATAAAAATACTTATGTAGTAAGACAATGGAGTGGTTATTAGTCGATAAAAATACTTATGTAGTAAGACAATGGAGTGGTTATTAGTCGATAAAAATACTTATGTAGTAAGACAATGGAGTGGTTATTAGTCGATAAAAATACTTATGTAGTAAGACAATGGAGTGGTTATTAGTCGATAAAAATACTTATGTAGTAAGACAATGGAGTGGTTATTAGTCGATAAAAATACTTATGTAGTAAGACAATGGAGTGGTTATTAGTCGATAGTCGAAAAATACTTATGTAGTAAGACAATGGAGTGGTTATTAGTCGATAAAAATACTTATGTAGTAAGACAATGGAGTGGTTATTAGTCGATAAAAATACTTATGTAGTAAGACAATGGAGTGGTTATTAGTCGATAAAAATACTTATGTAGTAAGACAATGGAGTGGTTATTAGTCGATAAAAATACTTATGTAGTAAGACAATGGAGTGGTTATTAGTCGATAAAAATACTTATGTAGTAAGACAATGGAGTGGTTATTAGTCGATAAAAATACTTATGTAGTAAGACAATGGAGTGGTTATTAGTCGATAAAAATACTTATGTAGTAAGACAATGGAGTGGTTATTAGTCGATAAAAATACTTATGTAGTAAGACAATGGAGTGGTTATTAGTCGATAAAAATACTTATGTAGTAAGACAATGGAGTGGTTATTAGTCGATAAAAATACTTATGTAGTAAGACAATGGAGTGGTTATTAGTCGATAAAAATACTTATGTAGTAAGACAATGGAGTGGTTATTAGTCGATAAAAATACTTATGTAGTAAGACAATGGAGTGGTTATTAGTCGATAAAAATACTTATGTAGTAAGACAATGGAGTGGTTATTAGTCGATAAAAATACTTATGTAGTAAGACAATGGAGTGGTTATTAGTCGATAAAAATACTTATGTAGTAAGACAATGGAGTGGTTATTAGTCGATGGAGTGGTTATTAGTCGAGTAAAAATACTTATGTAGTAAGACAATGGAGTGGTTATTAGTCGATAAAAAAAATACTTATGTAGTAAGACAATGGAGTGGTTATTAGTCGATAAAAATACTTATGTAGTAAGACAATGGAGTGGTTATTAGTCGATAAAAATACTTATGTAGTAAGACAATGGAGTGGTTATTAGTCGATAAAAATACTTATGTAGTAAGACAATGGAGTGGTTATTAGTCGATAAAAATACTTATGTAGTAAGACAATGGAGTGGTTATTAGTCGATAAAAAAATACTTATGTAGTAAGACAATGGAGTGGTTATTAGTCGATAAAAATACTTATGTAGTAAGACAATGGAGTGGTTATTAGTCGATAAAAATACTTATGTAGTAAGACAATGGAATGGTTATTAGTTGATAAAAAATACTTTTGTAGTAAGACAATGGAGTGGTTATTAGTCGATAAAAATACTTATGTAGTAAGACAATGGAGTGGTTATTAGTCGATAAAAATACTTATGTAGTAAGACAATGGAGTGGTTATTAGTCGATAAAAATACTTATGTAGTAAGACAATGGAGTGGTTATTAGTCGATAAAAATACTTATGTAGTAAGACAATGGAGTGGTTATTAGTCGATAAAAAAAATACTTATGTAGTAAGACAATGGAGTGGTTATTAGTCGATAAAAATACTTATGTAGTAAGACAATGGAGTGGTTATTAGTCGATAAAAATACTTATGTAGTAAGACAATGGAGTGGTTATTAGTCGATAAAAATACTTATGTAGTAAGACAATGGAGTGGTTATTAGTCGATAAAAATACTTATGTAGTAAGACAATGGAGTGGTTATTAGTCGATAAAAATACTTATGTAGTAAGACAATGGAGTGGTTATTAGTCGATAAAAATACTTATGTAGTAAGACAATGGAGTGGTTATTAGTCGATAAAAATACTTATGTAGTAAGACAATGGAGTGGTTATTAGTCGATAAAAATACTTATGTAGTAAGACAATGGAGTGGTTATTAGTCGATAAAAATACTTATGTAGTAAGACAATGGAGTGGTTATTAGTCGATAAAAATACTTATGTAGTAAGACAATGGAGTGGTTATTAGTCGATAAAAATACTTATGTAGTAAGACAATGGAGTGGTTATTAGTCGATAAAAATACTTATGTAGTAAGACAATGGAGTGGTTATTAGTCGATAAAAATACTTATGTAGTAAGACAAATGGTTATTAGTCGATAAAAATACTTATGTGGTTATTAGTCGATAAAAATACTTATGTAGTAAGACAATGGAGTGGTTATTAGTCGATAAAAATACTTATGTAGTAAGACAATGGAGTGGTTATTAGTCGATAAAAATACTTATGTAGTAAGACAATGGAGTGGTTATTAGTCGATAAAAAAAATACTTATGTAGTAAGACAATGGAGTGGTTATTAGTCGATAAAAATACTTATGTAGTAAGACAATGGAGTGGTTATTAGTCGATAAAAATACTTATGTAGTAAGACAATGGAGTGGTTATTAGTCGATAAAAATACTTATGTAGTAAGACAATGGAGTGGTTATTAGTCGATAAAAAAAATACTTATGTAGTAAGACAATGGAGTGGTTATTAGTCGATAAAAATACTTATGTAGTAAGACAATGGAGTGGTTATTGGTTATTAGTCGATAAAAATACTTATGTAGTAAGACAATGGAGTGGTTATTAGTCGATAAAAATACTTATGTAGTAAGACAATGGAGTGGTTATTAGTCGATAAAAATACTTATGTAGTAAGACAATGGAGTGGTTATTAGTCGATAAAAATACTTATGTAGTAAGACAATGGAGTGGTTATTAGTCGATAAAAAAATACTTATGTAGTAAGACAATGGAGTGGTTATTAGTCGATAAAAATACTTATGTAGTAAGACAATGGAGTGGTTATTAGTCGATAAAAATACTTATGTAGTAAGACAATGGAGTGGTTATTAGTCGATAAAAATACTTATGTAGTAAGACAATGGAGTGGTTATTAGTCGATAAAAATACTTATGTAGTAAGACAATGGAGTGGTTATTAGTCGATAAAAATACTTATGTAGTAAGACAATGGAATGGTTATTAGTCGATAAAAATACTTATGTAGTAAGACAATGGAGTGGTTATTAGTCGATAAAAATACTTATGTAGTAAGACAATGGAGTGGTTATTAGTCGATAAAAATACTTATGTAGTAAGACAATGGAGTGGTTATTAGTCGATAAAAATACTTATGTAGTAAGACAATGGAGTGGTTATTAGTCGATAAAAATACTTATGTAGTAAGACAATGGAGTGGTTATTAGTCGATAAAAATACTTATGTAGTAAGACAATGGAGTGGTTATTAGTCGATAAAAATACTTATGTAGTAAGACAATGGAGTGGTTATTAGTCGATAAAAATACTTATGTAGTAAGACAATGGAGTGGTTATTAGTCGATCGAGTAAAAATACTTATTAGTGTAGTAAGACAATGGAGTGGTTATTAGTCGATAAAAATACTTATACTTATGTAGTAAGACAATGGAGTGGTTATTAGTCGATAAAAATACTTATGTAGTAAGACAATGGAGTGGTTATTAGTCGATAAAAATACTTATGTAGTAAGACAATGGAGTGGTTATTAGTCGATAAAAATACTTATGTAGTAAGACAATGGAGTGGTTATTAGTCGATAAAAATACTTATGTAGTAAGACAATGGAGTGGTTATTAGTCGATAAAAATACTTATGTAGTAAGACAATGGAGTGGTTATTAGTCGATAAAAATACTTATGTAGTAAGACAATGGAGTGGTTATTAGTCGATAAAAATACTTATGTAGTAAGACAATGGAGTGGTTATTAGTCGATAAAAATACTTATGTAGTAAGACAATGGAGTGGTTATTAGTCGATAAAAATACTTATGTAGTAAGACAATGGAGTGGTTATTAGTCGATAAAAATACTTATGTAGTAAGACAATGGAGTGGTTATTAGTCGATAAAAATACTTATGTAGTAAGACAATGGAGTGGTTATTAGTCGATAAAAATACTTATGTAGTAAGACAATGGAGTGGTTATTAGTCGATAAAAAAAATACTTATGTAGTAAGACAATGGAGTGGTTATTAGTCGATAAAAATACTTATGTAGTAAGACAATGGAGTGGTTATTAGTCGATAAAAATACTTATGTAGTAAGACAATGGAGTGGTTATTAGTCGATAAAAATACTTATGTAGTAAGACAATGGAGTGGTTATTAGTCGATAAAAAACTTATGTAGTAAGACAATGGAGTGGTTATTAGTTGATAAAAATACTTATGTAGTAAGACAATGGAGTGGTTATTAGTCGATAAAAATACTTATGTAGTAAGACAATGGAGTGGTTATTAGTCGATAAAAATACTTATGTAGTAAGACAATGGAGTGGTTATTAGTCGATAAAAATACTTATGTAGTAAGACAATGGAGTGGTTATTAGTCGATAAAATACTTATGTAGTAAGACAATGGAGTGGTTATTAGTCGATAAAAATACTTATGTAGTAAGACAATGGAGTGGTTATTAGTCGATAAAAATACTTATGTAGTAAGACAATGGAGTGGTTATTAGTCGATAAAAATACTTATGTAGTAAGACAATGGAGTGGTTATTAGTCGATAAAAATACTTATGTAGTAAGACAATGGAGTGGTTATTAGTCGATAAAAATACTTATGTAGTAAGACAATGGAGTGGTTATTAGTCGATAAAAAAAAATATGTAGTAAGACAATGGAGTGGTTATTAGTCGATAAAAATACTTATGTAGTAAGACAATGGAGTGGTTATTAGTCGATAAAAATACTTATGTAGTAAGACAATGGAGTGGTTATTAGTCGATAAAAAAATACTTAGTAAGACAATGGAGTGGTTATTAGTCGATAAAAATACTTATGTAGTAAGACAATGGAGTGGTTATTAGTCGATAAAAATACTTATGTAGTAAGACAATGGAGTGGTTATTAGTCGATAAAAATACTTATGTAGTAAGACAATGGAGTGGTTATTAGTCGATAAAAATACTTATGTAGTAAGACAATGGAGTGGTTATTAGTCGAAAAAAATACTTATGTAGTAAGACAATGGAGTGGTTATTAGTCGATAAAAATACTTATGTAGTAAGACAATGGAGTGGTTATTAGTCGATAAAAATACTTATGTAGTAAGACAATGGAGTGGTTATTAGTCGATAAAAATACTTATGTAGTAAGACAATGGAGTGGTTATTAGTCGATAAAAATACTTATGTAGTAAGACAATGGAGTGGTTATTAGTCGATAAAAATACTTATGTAGTAAGACAATGGAGTGGTTATTAGTCGATAAAAATACTTATGTAGTAAGACAATGGAGTGGTTATTAGTTGATAAAAAATACTTATGTAGTAAGACAATGGAGTGGTTATTAGTCGATAAAAATACTTATGTAGTAAGACAATGGAGTGGTTATTAGTCGATAAAAATACTTATGTAGTAAGACAATGGAGTGGTTATTAGTCGATAAAAATACTTATGTAGTAAGACAATGGAGTGGTTATTAGTCGATAAAAATACTTATGTAGTAAGACAATGGAGTGGTTATTAGTCGATAAAAATACTTATGTAGTAAGACAATGGAGTGGTTATTAGTCGATAAAAATACTTATGTAGTAAGACAATGGAGTGGTTATTAGTCGATAAAAATAATACTTATGTAGTAAGACAATGGAGTGGTTATTAGTCGATAAAAATACTTATGTAGTAAGACAATGGAGTGGTTATTAGTCGATAAAAAAAATACTTATGTAGTAAGACAATGGAGTGGTTATTAGTCGATAAAAATACTTATGTAGTAAGACAATGGAGTGGTTATTAGTCGATAAAAATACTTATGTAGTAAGACAATGGAGTGGTTATTAGTCGATAAAAATACTTATGTAGTAAGACAATGGAGTGGTTATTAGTCGATAAAAATACTTATGTAGTAAGACAATGGAGTGGTTATTAGTCGATAAAAAAATACTTATGTAGTAAGACAATGGAGTGGTTATTAGTCGATAAAAATACTTATGTAGTAAGACAATGGAGTGGTTATTAGTCGATAAAAATACTTATGTAGTAAGACAATGGAGTGGTTATTAGTCGATAAAAATACTTATGTAGTAAGACAATGGAGTGGTTATTAGTCGATAAAAATACTTATGTAGTAAGACAATGGAGTGGTTATTAGTCGATAAAAATACTTATGTAGTAAGACAATGGAGTGGTTATTAGTCGATAAAAATACTTATGTAGTAAGACAATGGAGTGGTTATTAGTCGATAAAAATACTTATGTAGTAAGACAATGGAGTGGTTATTAGTCGATAAAAATACTTATGTAGTAAGACAATGGAGTGGTTATTAGTCGATAAAAATACTTATGTAGTAAGACAATGGAGTGGTTATTAGTCGATAAAAATACTTATGTAGTAAGACAATGGAGTGGTTATTAGTCGATAAAAATACTTATGTAGTAAGACAATGGAGTGGTTATTAGTCGATAAAAATACTTATGTAGTAAGACAATGGAGTGGTTATTAGTCGATAAAAATACTTATGTAGTAAGACAATGGAGTGGTTATTAGTCGATAAAAATACTTATGTAGTAAGACAATGGAGTGGTTATTAGTCGATAAAAATACTTATGTAGTAAGACAATGGAGTGGTTATTAGTCGATAAAAATACTTATGTAGTAAGACAATGGAGTGGTTATTAGTCGATAAAAATACTTATGTAGTAAGACAATGGAGTGGTTATTAGTCGATAAAAATACTTATGTAGTAAGACAATGGAGTGGTTATTAGTCGATAAAAATACTTATGTAGTAAGACAATGGAGTGGTTATTAGTCGATAAAAATACTTATGTAGTAAGACAATGGAGTGGTTATTAGTCGATAAAAATACTTATGTAGTAAGACAATGGAGTGGTTATTAGTCGATAAAAATACTTATGTAGTAAGACAATGGAGTGGTTATTAGTCGATAAAAATACTTATGTAGTAAGACAATGGAGTGGTTATTAGTCGATAGTCGATGAAAATACTTATGTAGTAAGACAATGGAGTGGTTATTAGTCGATAAAAATACTTATGTAGTAAGACAATGGAGTGGTTATTAGTTGATAAAAATACTTATGTAGTAAGACAATGGAATGGTTATTAGTTGATAAAAAATACTTTTGTAGTAAAACAATGGAGTGGTTATTAGTCGATAAAAATACTTATGTAGTAAGACAATGGAGTGGTTATTAGTTGATAAAAAAATACTTATGTAGTAAGACAATGGAGTGGTTATTAGTCGATAAAAATACTTATGTAGTAAGACAATGGAGTGGTTATTAGTCGATAAAAATACTTATGTAGTAAGACAATGGAGTGGTTATTAGTCGATAAAAATACTTATGTAGTAAGACAATGGAGTGGTTATTAGTCGATAAAAATACTTATGTAGTAAGACAATGGAGTGGTTATTAGTCGATAAAAATACTTATGTAGTAAGACAATGGAGTGGTTATTAGTCGATAAAAATACTTATGTAGTAAGACAATGGAGTGGTTATTAGTCGATAAAAATACTTATGTAGTAAGACAATGGAGTGGTTATTAGTCGATAAAAATACTTATGTAGTAAGACAATGGAGTGGTTATTAGTTGATAAAAAATACTTTTGTAGTAAAACAATGGAGTGGTTATTAGTCGATAAAAATACTTATGTAGTAAGACAATGGAGTGGTTATTAGTCGATAAAAATACTTATGTAGTAAGACAATGGATAAAAATACTTATGTAGTAAGACAATGGAGTGGTTATTAGTCGATAAAAATACTTATGTAGTAAGACAATGGAGTGGTTATTAGTCGATAAAAATACTTATGTAGTAAGACAATGGAGTGGTTATTAGTCGATAAAAATACTTATGTAGTAAGACAATGGAGTGGTTATTAGTCGATAAAAATACTTATGTAGTAAGACAATGGAGTGGTTATTAGTCGATAAAAATACTTATGTAGTAAGACAATGGAGTGGTTATTAGTCGATAAAAATACTTATGTAGTAAGACAATGGAGTGGTTATTAGTCGATAAAAATACTTATGTAGTAAGACAATGGAGTGGTTATTAGTCGATAAAAATACTTATGTAGTAAGACAATGGAGTGGTTATTAGTCGATAAAAATACTTATGTAGTAAGACAATGGAGTGGTTATTAGTCGATAAAAATACTTATGTAGTAAGACAATGGAGTGGTTATTAGTCGATAAAAATACTTATGTAGTAAGACAATGGAGTGGTTATTAGTCGATAAAAATACTTATGTAGTAAGACAATGGAGTGGTTATTAGTCGATAAAAATACTTATGTAGTAAGACAATGGAGTGGTTATTAGTCGATAAAAATACTTATGTAGTAAGACAATGGAGTGGTTATTAGTCGATAAAAATACTTATGTAGTAAGACAATGGAGTGGTTATTAGTCGATAAAAATACTTATGTAGTAAGACAATGGAGTGGTTATTAGTCGATAAAAATACTTATGTAGTAAGACAATGGAGTGGTTATTAGTCGATAAAAATACTTATGTAGTAAGACAATGGAGTGGTTATTAGTCGATAAAAATACTTATGTAGTAAGACAATGGAGTGGTTATTAGTCGATAAAAATACTTATGTAGTAAGACAATGGAGTGGTTATTAGTCGATAAAAATACTTATGTAGTAAGACAATGGAGTGGTTATTAGTCGATAAAAATACTTATGTAGTAAGACAATGGAGTGGTTATTAGTCGATAAAAATACTTATGTAGTAAGACAATGGAGTGGTTATTAGTCGATAAAAATACTTATGTAGTAAGACAATGGAGTGGTTATTAGTCGATAAAAATACTTATGTAGTAAGACAATGGAGTGGTTATTAGTCGATAAAAATACTTATGTAGTAAGACAATGGAGTGGTTATTAGTCGATAAAAATACTTATGTAGTAAGACAATGGAGTGGTTATTAGTTGATAAAAAATACTTATGTAGTAAAACAATGGAGTGGTTATTAGTCGATAAAAATACTTATGTAGTAAGACAATGGAGTGGTTATTAGTCGATAAAAATACTTATGTAGTAAGACAATATGTAGTAAAAATACAATGTAAGACAAGTGGTTATTAGTCGATAAAAATACTTATGTAGTAAGACAATGGAGTGGTTATTAGTCGATAAAAATACTTAAAAGACAATGGAGTGGTTATTAGTCGATAAAAGTACTTATGTAGTAAGACAATGGAGTGGTTATTAGTCGATAAAAAAATACTTATGTAGTAAGACAATGGAGTGGTTATTAGTCGATAAAAATACTTATGTAGTAAGACAATGGAGTGGTTATTAGTCGATAAAAATACTTATGTAGTAAGACAATGGAGTGGTTATTAGTCGATAAAAATACTTATGTAGTAAGACAATGGAGTGGTTATTAGTCGATAAAAATACTTATGTAGTAAGACAATGGAGTGGTTATTAGTCGATAAAAATACTTATGTAGTAAGACAATGGAGTGGTTATTAGTCGATAAAAATACTTATGTAGTAAGACAATGGAGTGGTTATTAGTTGATAAAAAATACTTTTGTAGTAAAACAATGGAGTGGTTATTAGTCGATAAAAATACTTATGTAGTAAGACAATGGAGTGGTTATTAGTCGATAAAAATACTTATGTAGTAAGACAATGGAGTGGTTATTAGTCGATAAAAAATACTTATGTAGTAAGACAATGGAGTGGTTATTAGTCGATAAAAATACTTATGTAGTAAGACAATGGAGTGGTTATTAGTCGATAAAAATACTTATGTAGTAAGACAATGGAGTGGTTATTAGTCGATAAAAATACTTATGTAGTAAGACAATGGAGTGGTTATTAGTCGATAAAAATACTTATGTAGTAAGACAATGGAGTGGTTATTAGTCGATAAAAAAAATACTTATGTAGTAAGACAATGGAGTGGTTATTAGTCGATATAAGACAATGGAGTGGTTATTAGTCGATAAAAACTTATGTAGTAAGACAATGGAGTGGTTATTAGTCGATAAAAATACTTATGTAGTAAGACAATGGAGTGGTTATTAGTCGATAAAAATACTTATGTAGTAAGACAATGGAGTGGTTATTAGTCGATAAAAATACTTATGTAGTAAGACAATGGAGTGGTTATTAGTCGATAAAAATACTTATGTAGTAAGACAATGGAGTGGTTATTAGTCGATAAAAATACTTATGTAGTAAGACAATGGAGTGGTTATTAGTCGATAAGAAAAAATACTTATGTAGTAAGACAATGGAGTGGTTATTAGTTGATAAAAAATACTTTTGTAGTAAAACAATGGAGTGGTTATTAGTCGATAAAAATACTTATGTAGTAAGACAATGGAGTGGTTATTAGTCGATAAAAATACTTATGTAGTAAGACAATGGAGTGGTTATTAGTCGATAAAAATACTTATGTAGTAAGACAATGGAGTGGTTATTAGTCGATAAAAATACTTATGTAGTAAGACAATGGAGTGGTTATTAGTCGATAAAAATACTTATGTAGTAAGACAATGGAGTGGTTATTAGTCGATAAAAATACTTATGTAGTAAGACAATGGAGTGGTTATTAGTCGATAAAAATACTTATGTAGTAAGACAATGGAGTGGTTATTAGTCGATAAAAATACTTATGTAGTAAGACAATGGAGTGGTTATTAGTCGATAAAAATACTTATGTAGTAAGACAATGGAGTGGTTATTAGTCGATAAAAATACTTATGTAGTAAGACAATGGAGTGGTTATTAGTCGATAAAAATACTTATGTAGTAAGACAATGGAGTGGTTATTAGTCGATAAAAAATACTTATGTAGTAAAACAATGGAGTGGTTATTAGTCGATAAAAATACTTATGTAGTAAGACAATGGAGTGGTTATTAGTCGATAAAAATACTTATGTAGTAAGACAATGGAGTGGTTATTAGTCGATAAAAATACTTATGTAGTAAGACAATGGAGTGGTTATTAGTTGATAAAAAATACTTATGTAGTAAGACAATGGATTGGTTATTAGTCGATAAAAAATACTTATGTAGTAAGACAATGGAGTGGTTATTAGTCGATAAAAATACTTATGTAGTAAGACAATGGAGTGGTTATTAGTCGATAAAAATACTTATGTAGTAAGACAATGGAGTGGTTATTAGTTGATAAAAAATACTTTTGTAGTAAAACAATGGAGTGGTTATTAGTCGATAAAAATACTTATGTAGTAAGACAATGGAGTGGTTATTAGTCGATAAAAATACTTATGTAGTAAGACAATGGAGTGGTTATTAGTCGATAAAAATACTTATGTAGTAAGACAATGGAGTGGTTATTAGTCGATAAAAATACTTATGTAGTAAGACAATGGAGTGGTTATTAGTCGATAAAAATACTTATGTAGTAAGACAATGGAGTGGTTATTAGTCGATAAAAATACTTATGTAGTAAGACAATGGAGTGGTTATTAGTCGATAAAAATACTTATGTAGTAAGACAATGGAGTGGTTATTAGTCGATAAAAAATACTTATGTAGTAAGACAATGGAGTGGTTATTAGTTGATAAAAATACTTATGTAGTAAGACAATGGAGTGGTTATTAGTCGATAAAAATACTTATGTAGTAAGACAATGGAGTGGTTATTAGTCGATAAAAATACTTTATGTAGTAAGACAATGGAGTGGTTATTAGTCGATAAAAATACTTATGTAGTAAGACAATGGAGTGGTTATTAGTCGATAAAAAAAATACTTATGTAGTAAGACAATGGAGTGGTTATTAGTCGATAAAAATACTTATGTAGTAAGACAATGGAGTGGTTATTAGTCGATAAAAATACTTATGTAGTAAGACAATGGAGTGGTTATTAGTCGATAAAAATACTTATGTAGTAAGACAATGGAGTGGTTATTAGTCGATAAAAATACTTATGTAGTAAGACAATGGAGTGGTTATTAGTCGATAAAAAAATACTTATGTAGTAAGACAATGGAGTGGTTATTAGTCGATAAAAATACTTATGTAGTAAGACAATGGAGTGGTTATTAGTCGATAAAAATACTTATGTAGTAAGACAATGGAGTGGTTATTAGTCGATAAAAATACTTATGTAGTAAGACAATGGAGTGGTTATTAGTCGATAAAAATACTTATGTAGTAAGACAATGGAGTGGTTATTAGTCGATAAAAATACTTATGTAGTAAGACAATGGAGTGGTTATTAGTCGATAAAAATACTTATGTAGTAAGACAATGGAGTGGTTATTAGTCGATAAAATACTTATGTAGTAAGACAATGGAGTGGTTATTAGTCGATAAAAATACTTATGTAGTAAGACAATGGAGTGGTTATTAGTCGATAAAAATACTTATGTAGTAAGACAATGGAGTGGTTATTAGTCGATAAAAATACTTATGTAGTAAGACAATGGAGTGGTTATTAGTCGATAAAAATACTTATGTAGTAAGACAATGGAGTGGTTATTAGTCGATAAAAATACTTATGTAGTAAGACAATGGAGTGGTTATTAGTCGATAAAAATACTTATGTAGTAAGACAATGGAGTGGTTATTAGTCGATAAAAATACTTATGTAGTAAGACAATGGAGTGGTTATTAGTCGATAAAAATACTTATGTAGTAAGACAATGGAGTGGTTATTAGTCGATAAAAATACTTATGTAGTAAGACAATGGAGTGGTTATTAGTCGATAAAAATACTTATGTAGTAAGACAATGGAGTGGTGGTTATTAGTCGATAGTCGAAAAATACTTATGTAGTAAGACAATGGAGTGGTTATTAGTCGATAAAAATACTTATGTAGTAAGACAATGGAGTGGTTATTAGTCGATAAAAATACTTATGTAGTAAGACAATGGAGTGGTTATTAGTCGATAAAAATACTTATGTAGTAAGACAATGGAGTGGTTATTAGTCGATAAAAAAAATACTTATGTAGTAAGACAATGGAGTGGTTATTAGTTGATAAAAATACTTATGTTGTAAGACAATGGAGTGGTTATTAGTTGATAAAAATACTTATGTAGTTAGACAATGGAATGGTTATTAGTTGATAAAAAATACTTTTGTAGTAAAACAATGGAGTGGTTATTAGTCGATAAAAATACTTATGTAGTAAGACAATGGAGTGGTTATTAGTCGATAAAAATACTTATGTAGTAAGACAATGGAGTGGTTATTAGTCGATAAAAATACTTATGTAGTAAGACAATGGAGTGGTTATTAGTCGATAAAAATACTTATGTAGTAAGACAATGGAGTGGTTATTAGTCGATAAAAATACTTATGTAGTAAGACAATGGAGTGGTTATTAGTCGATAAAAAAATACTTATGTAGTAAGACAATGGAGTGGTTATTAGTCGATAAAAATACTTATGTAGTAAGACAATGGAGTGGTTATTAGTCGATAAAAATACTTATGTAGTAAGACAATGGAGTGGTTATTAGTCGATAAAAATACTTATGTAGTAAGACAATGGAGTGGTTATTAGTCGATAAAAATACTTATGTAGTAAGACAATGGAGTGGTTATTAGTCGATAAAAATACTTATGTAGTAAGACAATGGAGTGGTTATTAGTCGATAAAAATACTTATGTAGTAAGACAATGGAGTGGTTATTAGTCGATAAAAATACTTATGTAGTAAACAATGGAGTGGTTATTAGTAGTAAGACAATGGAGTGGTTATTAGTCGATAAAAATACTTATGTAGTAAAACAATGGAGTGGTTATTAGTCGATAAAAATACTTATGTAGTAAGACAATGGAGTGGTTATTAGTCGATAAAAATACTTATGTAGTAAGACAATGGAGTGGTTATTAGTCGATAAAAATACTTATGTAGTAAGACAATGGAGTGGTTATTAGTCGATAAAAAAAATACTTATGTAGTAAGACAATGGAGTGGTTATTAGTATGATAAGACAAAAAATACTTATGTAGTAAGACAATGGAGTGGTTATTAGTCGATAAAAAAAAATACTTATGTAGTAAGACAATGGAGTGGTTATTAGTCGATAAAAAAAATACTTATGTAGTAAGACAATGGAGTGGTTATTAGTCGATAAAAATACTTATGTAGTAAGACAATGGAGTGGTTATTAGTCGATAAAAAAATACTTATGTAGTAAGACAATGGAGTGGTTATTAGTCGATAAAAAAATACTTATGTAGTAAGACAATGGAGTGGTTATTAGTCGATAAAAATACTTATGTAGTAAGACAATGGAGTGGTTATTAGTCGATAAAAATACTTATGTAGTAAGACAATGGAGTGGTTATTAGTCGATAAAAATATACTTATGTAGTAAGACAATGGAGTGGTTATTAGTCGATAAAAATACTTATGTAGTAAGACAATGGAGTGGTTATTAGTTGATAAAAATACTTATGTAGTAAGACAATGGAGTGGTTATTAGTCGATAAAAATACTTATGTAGTAAGACAATGGAGTGGTTATTAGTCGATAAAAATACTTATGTAGTAAGACAATGGAGTGGTTATTAGTCGATAAAAATACTTATGTAGTAAGACAATGGAGTGGTTATTAGTCGATAAAAATACTTATGTAGTAAGACAATGGAGTGGTTATTAGTCGATAAAAATACTTATGTAGTAAGACAATGGAGTGGTTATTAGTCGATAAAAATACTTATGTAGTAAGACAATGGAGTGGTTATTAGTCGATAAAAATACTTATGTAGTAAGACAATGGAGTGGTTATTAGTCGATAAAAATACTTATGTAGTAAGACAATGGAGTGGTTATTAGTCGATAAAAATACTTATGTAGTAAGACAATGGAGTGGTTATTAGTCGATAAAAATACTTATGTAGTAAGACAATGGAGTGGTTATTAGTCGATAAAAATACTTATGTAGTAAGACAATGGAGTGGTTATTAGTTGATAAAAAATACTTTTGTAGTAAAACAATGGAGTGGTTATTAGTCGATAAAAATACTTATGTAGTAAGACAATGGAGTGGTTATTAGTCGATAAAAATACTTATGTAGTAAGACAATGGAGTGGTTATTAGTCGATAAAAATACTTATGTAGTAAGACAATGGAGTGGTTATTAGTCGATAAAAATACTTATGTAGTAAGACAATGGAGTGGTTATTAGTCGATAAAAATACTTATGTAGTAAGACAATGGAGTGGTTATTAGTCGATAAAAATACTTATGTAGTAAGACAATGGAGTGGTTATTAGTCGATAAAAATACTTATGTAGTAAGACAATGGAGTGGTTATTAGTCGATAAAAATACTTATGTAGTAAGACAATGGAGTGGTTATTAGTCGATAAAAATACTTATGTAGTAAGACAATGGAGTGGTTATTAGTTGATAAAAAATACTTTTGTAGTAAAACAATGGAGTGGTTATTAGTCGATAAAAATAAAATACTTATGTAGTAAGACAATGGAGTGGTTATTAGTCGATAAAAATACTTATGTAGTAAGACAATGGAGTGGTTATTAGTCGATAAAAATACTTATGTAGTAAGACAATGGAGTGGTTATTAGTCGATAAAAATACTTATGTAGTAAGACAATGGAGTGGTTATTAGTCGATAAAAATACTTATGTAGTAAGACAATGGAGTGGTTATTAGTCGATAAAAATACTTATGTAGTAAGACAATGGAGTGGTTATTAGTCGATAAAAATACAAACTAATCTATTGTGGAAAATCTTCAAGATGATTCCTTGTTAACAAAATAAATTAATCTATTGTGTAACACCTTCAAGACGATTCATTGTTAACAAAACCAAACTTATCTATTGTGTAACACCTTCAAGATGATTCCTTGTTAACAAAACCAAACTATTGTGTAACACATGCAAGATGATTCATTGTTAATAAAACGAAACTATTGTGTAACACCTGCAAGATGATTCCTTGTTAGCAAAACCAAACTATTGTGTAACACCTTCAAGACGATTCATTGTTAACAAAACCAAACTAATATATTGTGTAACACCTTCAAGGCGATTCATTGTTAACAAAACCAAACTAATCTATTGTGTAACACCTTCAAAATGATTCATTGTTAACAACACCAAACTAATCTATTAGGTAACACCTTCAAGATGATTGATTGTTAACAAAACCAAACTAATCTATTGTGTAACACATTCAAGACGATTCATTGTTAACAAAACCAAACTAATCTATTATGTAACCTCTTCGAGATGATTCCTTGTTAACAAAACCAAATTATTGTGTAACACATGCAAGATGATGCATTGTTAACAAAACGAAACTATTGTGTAACACCTGCAAAATGATTCCTTGTTAGCAAAACCAAATTATTGTGTAACACCTTCAAGACGATTCATTGTTAACAAAACCAAACTAATATATTGTGTAACACCTTCAAGACGATTCATTGTTAACAAAACCAAACTAATCCATTGTGTAACACCTTCAAAATGATTCATTGTTAACAACACCAAACTAATCCCTTAGGTAACACCTTGAAAATGATTGATTGTTAACAAAACCAAACTTATCTATTATGTAACACCTTCGAGATGATTTCTTGTTGACAAAACCAAACTAGTCTTTTCTGTAACACCTTCGAGATGATTCCTTGTTGACAAAACCAAACTTATCTATTCTGTAACACCTTCAAGATGATTCCTTGTTAACAAATCCAAACTAATCTATTGTGTAACACCTTCAAGATGATTCATTGTTTACAAAACCAAACTAATCTATTGTGTAACATCTTCCAGATGATTCCTTGTTAACAAAACCAAACTAATTCATTGCGTAACACCTTCAAGATGATTCCTTGTTAACAAAATCAAACTAATCTATTGTGTAACACCTTCAATATGATTCCTTGTTAACAAAACCAAACTATTGTGTAACACCTGCAAGATGATTCATTGTTAACAAAACGAAACTATTGTGTAATACCTGCAAGATGATTTATTGTTAACAAAACCAAACTAATCTGTTGTGTAATACCTTCAAGACGATTCATTGTTAACAAAACCAAAATAATCTATTGTGTAACACCTTCAAGACGATTTATTGTTAACAAAACCAAACTAATCTATTGTGTAACACCTTCCAGATGATTCATTGTTAACAAAACCAAACTAATCTATTGTGTAACACCTTCAACACGATTCATTGTTAGCAAAACCATACTAATCTATTATGTAACACCTTCGAGATGATTCATTGTTAACAAAACCAAACTAATCTATTGTGTAACACCTTCAAGATGATTCATTGTTAACAAAACAAAACTAATCTATTGTGTAACACCTTCCAGATGATTCCTTGTTAACAAAACCAAACTCATTCATTGTGTAACACCTTCAAGATGATTCCTTGTTAACAAAACCTAACTAATTCATTGCGTAACACCTTCAAGATGATTCCTTGTTAACAAAATCAAACTAATCTATTGTGTAACACCTTCAAGACGATTCATTGTTAGCAAAATCAAACTAATCTATTCTGTAACACCTTCAAGATGATTCGTTGTTAACAAAACCAAACTATTGTGTAACACCTGCAAGATGATTCATTGTTAACAAAACGAAACTATTGTGTAACACCTGCAAGATGATTTATTGTTAACAAAACCAAACTAATCTATTGTGTAACACCTTCAACACGATTCATTGTTAGCAAAACCAAACTAATATATTGTGTAAGACCTTCAAGATGATTCCTTATTAACAAAATAAAATAATCTATTGTGTAACACATTCAAGATGATTCATTGTTAGCAAAACCAAACTAATCTATTGTGTAACACCTTCAAGAGGATTCATTGTTAACAAAACAAAACTAATCTATTGTGTAACACCTTCCAGATGATTCCTTGTTAACAAAACCAAACTAATCTATTGTGTAACACCTTCAAGATGATTCCTTGTTAACAAAACCAAACTATTGTGTAACACCTTCAAGATGATGCCTTGTTAGCAAAACCAAACTCTTGTGTAACACCTTCAAGACGATTCATTCTTAACAAAACCAAACTAATATATTGTGTAACACCTTCAAGACGATTCATTGTTAACAAAACCAAACTAATCCATTGTGTAACACCTTCAAAATGATTCATTGTTAACAACACCAAAATAATCTATTAGGTAACACCTTCAAGACGATTGATTGTTAACAAAACCAAACTAATCTATTATGTAACACCTTCGAGATGATTTATTGTTGACAAAACCAAATTAATCTATTCTGTAATACCTTCGAGATGATTCCTTGTTGACAAAACCAAACTAATCTATTCTGTAACACCTTTAAGATGATTCCTTGTTAACAAAACCAAACTAATTCATTGTGTAACACCTTCAAGATGATTCCTTGTTAACAAAATCAAACTAATCTATTGTGTAACACCTGCAAAATGATTCATTGTTAACAAAACGAAACTATTGTGTAACACCTACAAGATGATTTATTGTTAACAAAACCAAACTAATCTTTTGTGTAATACCTTCAAGACGATTCATTGTTAACAAAACCAAAATAATCTATTGTGTAACACCTTCAAGACGATTCATTGTTAACAAAACCAAACTAATCTATTGTGTAACACCTTCCAGATGATTCATTGTTAACAAAACCAAACTAATCTATTGTGTAACACCTTCAACACGATTCATTGTTAGCAAAACCAAACTAATATATTGTGTAAGACCTTCAAGATGATTCCTTGTTAACAAAACCAAACTTATCTATTGTGTAACACCTTCAAAATGATTCCTTGTTAACAAAACCAAACTAATCTATTGTGTAACACCTTCAAGATGATTCCTTGTTAACAAAACCAAACTAATTCATTGTGTAACACCTTCAAGATGATTCCTTGTTAACAAAATCAAACTAATCTATTGTGTAACACCTTCAAGACGATTCATTGTTAGCAAAATCAAACTAATCTATTGTGTAACACCTTCAAGATGATTCCTTGTTAACAAAACCAAACTATTGTGTAACACCTTCAAGATGATTCATTGTTAACAAAACGAAACTATTGTGTAACACCTTCAAGATGATTTATTGTTAACAAAACCAAACTAATCTATTGTGTAATACCTTCAAGATGATTCATTGTTAACAAAACCAAAATAATCTATTGTGTAACACCTTCAAGACGATTTATTGTTAACAAAACCAAACTAATCTATTGTGTAACACCTTCCAGATGATTCATTGTTAACAAAACCAAACTAATCTATTGTGTAACACCTTCAAGATGATTCATTGTTAGCAAAACCAAACTAATCTATTATGTAACACCTTCGAGATGATTCATTGTTAACAAAACCAAACTAATCTATTGTGTAACACCTTCAAGATGATTCATTGTTAACAAAACAAAACTAATCTATTGTGTAACACCTTCAAGATGATTCCTTGTTAACAAAACCAAACTAATTCATTGTGTAACACCTTCAAGATGATTCCTTGTTAACAAAACCAAACTAATTCATTGTGTAACACCTTCAAGATGATTCCTTGTTAACAAAATCAAACTAATCTATTGTGTAACACCTTCAAGATGATTCATTGTTAACAAAACCAAACTAATGTATTGTGTAACACATTCCAGATGGTTCATTGTTAACAAAACCAAACTACTCTGTTGTGTAACACATTCCAGATTAATCATTGTTAACAAAACCAAACTAATCTATTGTGGAAAATCTTCAAGATGATTCCTTGTTAACAAAATAAATTAATCTATTGTGTAACACCTTCAAGACGATTCATTGTTAACAAAACCAAACTTATCTATTGTGTAACACCTTCAAGATGATTCCTTGTTAACAAAACCAAACTATTGTGTAACACATGCAAGATGATTCATTGTTAATAAAACGAAACTATTGTGTAACACCTGCAAGATGATTCCTTGTTAGCAAAACCAAACTATTGTGTAACACCTTCAAGACGATTCATTGTTAACAAAACCAAACTAATATATTGTGTAACACCTTCAAGCGATTCATTGTTAACAAAACCAAACTAATCTATTGTGTAACACCTTCAAAATGATTCATTGTTAACAACACCAAACTAATCTATTAGGTAACACCTTCAAGATGATTGATTGTTAACAAAACCAAACTAATCTATTGTGTAACACATTCAAGACGATTCATTGTTAACAAAACCAAACTAATCTATTATGTAACACCTTCGAGATGATTCCTTGTTAACAAAACCAAATTATTGTGTAACACATGCAAGATGATGCATTGTTAACAAAACGAAACTATTGTGTAACACCTGCAAAATGATTCCTTGTTAGCAAAACCAAATTATTGTGTAACACCTTCAAGACGATTCATTGTTAACAAAACCAAACTAATATATTGTGTAACACCTTCAAGACGATTCATTGTTAACAAAACCAAACTAATCCATTGTGTAACACCTTCAAAATGATTCATTGTTAACAAAACCAAACTAATCCCTTAGGTAACACCTTGAAAATGATTGATTGTTAACAAAACCAAACTTATCTATTATGTAACACCTTCGAGATGATTTCTTGTTGACAAAACCAAACTAGTCTTTTCTGTAACACCTTCGAGATGATTCCTTGTTGACAAAACCAAACTTATCTATTCTGTAACACCTTCAAGATGATTCCTTGTTAACAAATCCAAACTAATCTATTGTGTAACACCTTCAAGATGATTCATTGTTTACAAAACCAAACTAATCTATTGTGTAACATCTTCCAGATGATTCCTTGTTAACAAAACCAAACTAATCATTGTGTAACACCTTCAAGATGATTCCTTGTTAACAAAATCAAACTAATCTATTGTGTAACACCTTCAAGATGATTCCTTGTTAACAAAACCAAACTATTGTGTAACACCTGCAAGATGATTCATTGTTAACAAAACGAAACTATTGTGTAATACCTGCAAGATGATTTATTGTTAACAAAACCAAACTAATCTGTTGTGTAATACCTTCAAGACGATTCATTGTTAACAAAACCAAAATAATCTATTGTGTAACACCTTCAAGACGATTTATTGTTAACAAAACCAAACTAATCTATTGTGTAACACCTTCCAGATGATTCATTGTTAACAAAACCAAACTAATCTATTGTGTAACACCTTCAACACGATTCATTGTTAGCAAAACCATACTAATCTATTATGTAACACCTTCGAGATGATTCATTGTTAACAAAACCAAACTAATCTATTGTGTAACACCTTCAAGATGATTCATTGTTAACAAAACAAAACTAATCTATTGTGTAACACCTTCCAGATGATTCCTTGTTAACAAAACCAAACTAATTCATTGTGTAACACCTTCAAGATGATTCCTTGTTAACAAAACCTAACTAATTCATTGTGTAACACCTTCAAGATGATTCCTTGTTAACAAAATCAAACTAATCTATTGTGTAACACCTTCAAGACGATTCATTGTTAGCAAAATCAAACTAATCTATTCTGTAACACCTTCAAGATGATTCGTTGTTAACAAAACCAAACTATTGTGTAACACCTGCAAGATGATTCATTGTTAACAAAACGAAACTATTGTGTAACACCTGCAAGATGATTTATTGTTAACAAAACCAAACTAATCTATTGTGTAACACCTTCAACACGATTCATTGTTAGCAAAACCAAACTAATATATTGTGTAAGACCTTCAAGATGATTCCTTATTAACAAAATAAAATAATCTATTGTGTAACACATTCAAGATGATTCATTGTTAGCAAAACCAAACTAATCTATTGTGTAACACCTTCAAGAGGATTCATTGTTAACAAAACAAAACTAATCTATTGTGTAACACCTTCCAGATGATTCCTTGTTAACAAAACCAAACTAATCTATTGTGTAACACCTTCAAGATGATTCCTTGTTAACAAAACCAAACTATTGTGTAACACCTTCAAGATGATGCCTTGTTAGCAAAACCAAACTCTTGTGTAACACCTTCAAGACGATTCATTCTTAACAAAACCAAACTAATATATTGTGTAACACCTTCAAGACGATTCATTGTTAACAAAACCAAACTAATCCATTGTGTAACACCTTCAAAATGATTCATTGTTAACAACACCAAAATAATCTATTAGGTAACACCTTCAAGACGATTGATTGTTAACAAAACCAAACTAATCTATTATGTAACACCTTCGAGATGATTCCTTGTTGACAAAACCAAACTAATCTATTCTGTAATACCTTCGAGATGATTCCTTGTTGACAAAACCAAACTAATCTATTCTGTAACACCTTTAAGATGATTCCTTGTTAACAAAACCAAACTAATTCATTGTGTAACACCTTCAAGATGATTCCTTGTTAACAAAATCAAACTAATCTATTGTGTAACACCTGCAAAATGATTCATTGTTAACAAAACGAAACTATTGTGTAACACCTACAAGATGATTTATTGTTAACAAAACCAAACTAATCTTTTGTGTAATACCTTCAAGACGATTCATTGTTAACAAAACCAAAATAATCTATTGTGTAGCACCTTCAAGACGATTAATTGTTAACAAAACCAAACTAATCTATTGTGTAACACCTTCCAGATGATTCATTGTTAACAAAACCAAACTAATCTATTGTGTAACACCTTCAACACGATTCATTGTTAGCAAAACCAAACTAATATATTGTGTAAGACCTTCAAGATGATTCCTTGTTGACAAAACCAAACTTATCTATTCTGTAACACCTTCAAAATGATTCCTTGTTAACAAATCCAAACTAATCTATTGTGTAACATCTTCCAGATGATTCCTTGTTAACAAAACCAAACTAATTCATTGCGTAACACCTTCAAGATGATTCCTTGTTAACAAAATCAAACTAATCTATTGTGTAACACCTTCAAGACGATTCATTGCTAGCAAAATCAAACTAATCTATTGTGTAACACCTTCAATATGATTCCTTGTTAACAAAACCAAACTATTGTGTAACACCTGCAAGATGATTCATTGTTAACAAAACGAAACTATTGTGTAACACCTGCAAGATGATTTATTGTTAACAAAACCAAACTAATCTATTGTGTAACACCTTCAAGACGATTCATTGTTAACAAAACCAAAATAATCTATTGTGTAACACCTTCAAGACGATTTATTGTTAACAAAACCAAACTAATCTATTGTGTAACACCTTCCAGATGATTCATTGTTAACAAAACCAAACTAATCTATTGTGTAACACCTTCAACACGATTCATTGTTAGCAAAACCATACTAATCTATTATGTAACACCTTCGAGATGATTCATTGTTAACAAAACCAAACTAATCTATTGTGTAACACCTTCAAGATGATTCATTGTTAACAAAACAAAACTAATCTATTGTGTAACACCTTCCAGATGATTCCTTGTTAACAAAACCAAACTAATCATTGTGTAACACCTTCAAGATGATTCCTTGTTAACAAAACCAAACTAATTCATTGCGTAACACCTTCAAGATGATTCCTTGTTAACAAAATCAAACTAATCTATTGTGTAACACCTTCAAGACGATTCATTGTTAGCAAAATCAAACTAATCTATTCTGTAACACCTTCAAGATGATTCGTTGTTAACAAAACCAAACTATTGTGTAACACCTGCAAGATGATTCATTGTTAACAAAACGAAACTATTGTGTAACACCTGCAAGATGATTTATTGTTAACAAAACCAAACTAATCTATTGTGTAACACCTTCAAGACGATTCATTGTTAGCAAAACCAAACTAATATATTGTGTAAGACCTTCAAGATGATTCTTTGTTAACAAAATAAAATAATCTATTGTGTAACACATTCAAGACGATTCATTGTTAGCAAAACCAAACTAATCTATTGTGTAACACCTTCAAGAGGATTCATTGTTAACAAAACAAAACTAATCTATTGTGTAACACCTTCCAGATGATTCCTTGTTAACAAAACCAAACTAATCTATTGTGTAACACCTTCAAGATGATTCCTTGTTAACAAAACCAAACTATTGTGTAACACCTTCAAGATGATGCCTTGTTAGCAAAACCAAACTCTTGTGTAACACCTTCAAGACGATTCATTGTTAACAAAACCAAACTAATATATTGTGTAACACCTTCAAGACGATTCATTGTTAACAAAACCAAACTAATCCATTGTGTAACACCTTCAAAATGATTCATTGTTAACAACACCAAAATAATCTATTAGGTAACACCTTCAAGACGATTGATTGTTAACAAAACCAAACTAATCTATTATGTAACACCTTCAAGATGATTCCTTGTTGACAAAACCAAACTAATCTATTCGTTAACACCTTCGAGATGATTCCTTGTTAACAAAACCAAACTAATCTATTCTGTAACACCTTCGAGATGATTCCTTGTTAACAAAACCAAACTAATTCATTGTGTAACACCTTCAAGATGATTCCTTGTTAACAAAATCAAACTAATCTATTGTGTAACACCTGCAAAATGATTCATTGTTAACAAAACGAAACTATTGTGTAACACCTTCAAGATGATTTATTGTTAACAAAACCAAACTAATCTTTTGTGTAATACCTTCAAGACGATTCATTGTTAACAAAACCAAAATAATCTATTGTGTAACACCTTCAAGACGATTCATTGTTAACAAAACCAAACTAATCTATTGTGTAACACCTTCCAGATGATTCATTGTTAACAAAACCAAACTAATCTATTGTGTAACACCTTCAAGACGATTCATTGTTAGCAAAACCAAACTAATATATTGTGTAACACCTTCAAGATGATTCCTTGTTAACAAAACCAAACTTATCTATTCTGTAACACCTTCAAAATGATTCCTTGTTAACAAAACCAAACTAATCTATTGTGTAACATCTTCCAGATGATTCCTTGTTAACAAAACCAAACTAATTCATTGTGTAACACCTTCAAGATGATTCCTTGTTAACAAAATCAAACTAATCTATTGTGTAACACCTTCAAGACGATTCATTGTTAGCAAAATCAAACTAATCTATTGTGTAACACCTTCAAGATGATTCCTTGTTAACAAAACCAAACTATTGTGTAACACCTTCAAGATGATTCATTGTTAACAAAACGAAACTATTGTGTAATACCTTCAAGATGATTTATTGTTAACAAAACCAAACTAATCTGTTGTGTAACACCTTCAAGACGATTCATTGTTAACAAAACCAAAATAATCTATTGTGTAACACCTTCAAGACGATTTATTGTTAACAAAACCAAACTAATCTATTGTGTAACACCTTCCAGATGATTCATTGTTAACAAAACCAAACTAATCTATTGTGTAACACCTTCAAGACGATTCATTGTTAGCAAAACCATACTAATCTATTATGTAACACCTTCAAGATGATTCATTGTTAACAAAACCAAACTAATCTATTGTGTAACACCTTCAAGATGATTCATTGTTAACAAAACAAAACTAATCTATTGTGTAACACCTTCCAGATGATTCCTTGTTAACAAAACCAAACTAATTCATTGTGTAACACCTTCAAGATGATTCCTTGTTAACAAAACCAAACTAATCATTGTGTAACACCTTCAAGATGATTCCTTGTTAACAAAATCAAACTAATCTATTGTGTAACACCTTCAAGACGATTCATTGTTAGCAAAATCAAACTAATCTATTGTGTAACACCTTCAAGATGATTCGTTGTTAACAAAACCAAACTATTGTGTAACACCTTCAAGATGATTCATTGTTAACAAAACGAAACTATTGTGTAACACCTGCAAGATGATTTATTGTTAACAAAACCAAACTAATCTATTGTGTAACACCTTCAAGACGATTCATTGTTAGCAAAACCAAACTAATATATTGTGTAAGACCTTCAAGATGATTCCTTGTTAACAAAATAAAATAATCTATTGTGTAACACATTCAAGATGATTCATTGTTAACAAAACCAAACTAATCTATTGTGTAACACCTTCAAGAGGATTCATTGTTAACAAAACAAAACTAATCTATTGTGTAACACCTTCCAGATGATTCCTTGTTAACAAAACCAAACTAATCTATTGTGTAACACCTTCAAGATGATTCCTTGTTAACAAAACCAAACTATTGTGTAACACCTTCAAGATGATTCCTTGTTAGCAAAACCAAACTCTTGTGTAACACCTTCAAGACGATTCATTGTTAACAAAACCAAACTAATATATTGTGTAACACCTTCAAGACGATTCATTGTTAACAAAACCAAACTAATCCATTGTGTAACACCTTCAAAATGATTCATTGTTAACAACACCAAAATAATCTATTAGGTAACACCTTCAAGACGATTGATTGTTAACAAAACCAAACTAATCTATTATGTAACACCTTCGAGATGATTCCTTGTTGACAAAACCAAACTAATCTATTCTGTAACACCTTCGAGATGATTCCTTGTTGACAAAACCAAACTAATCTATTCTGTAACACCTTTAAGATGATTCCTTGTTAACAAAACCAAACTAATTCATTGTGTAACACCTTCAAGATGATTCCTTGTTAACAAAATCAAACTAATCTATTGTGTAACACCTGCAAAATGATTCATTGTTAACAAAACGAAACTATTGTGTAACACCTTCAAGATGATTTATTGTTAACAAAACCAAACTAATCTTTTGTGTAATACCTTCAAGACGATTCATTGTTAACAAAACCAAAATAATCTATTGTGTAACACCTTCAAGACGATTAATTGTTAACAAAACCAAACTAATCTATTGTGTAACACCTTCCAGATGATTCATTGTTAACAAAACCAAACTAATCTATTGTGTAACACCTTCAAGATGATTCATTGTTAGCAAAACCAAACTAATATATTGTGTAACACCTTCAAGATGATTCCTTGTTAACAAAATAAAATAATCTATTGTGTAACACCTTCAAGACGATTCATTGTTAGCAAAACCAAACTAATCTATTGTGTAACACCTTCAAGATGATTCATTGTTAACAAAACAAAACTAATCTATTGTGTAACACCTTCCAGATGATTCCTTGTTAAAAAAAAAACCAAACTATTGTGTAACACCTTCAAGACGATTTATTCTTAACAAAACCAAACTAATATATTGTGTAACACCTTCAAGACGATTCATTGTTAACAAAACCAAACTAATCCATTGTGTAACACCTTCAAAATGATTCATTGTTAACAAAACCAAACTATTGTGTAACACCTGCAAGATGATTCATTGTTAACAAAACGAAACTATTGTGTAATACCTTCAAGATGATTTATTGTTAACAAAACCAAACTAATCTGTTGTGTAACACCTTCAAGACGATTCATTGTTAACAAAACCAAACTAATCTATTGTGTAACACCTTCCAGATGATTCATTGTTAACAAAACCAAACTAATCTATTGTGTAACACCTTCAACACGATTCATTGTTAGCAAAACCATACTAATCTATTATGTAACACCTTCGAGATGATTCATTGTTAACAAAACCAAACTAATCTATTGTGTAACACCTTCAAGATGATTCATTGTTAACAAAACAAAACTAATCTATTGTGTAACACCTTCCAGATGATTCCTTGTTAACAAAACCAAACTAATTCATTGCGTAACACCTTCAAGATGATTCCTTGTTAACAAAACCTAACTAATTCATTGCGTAACACCTTCAAGATGATTCCTTGTTAACAAAATCAAACTAATCTATTGTGTAACACCTTCAAGACGATTCATTGTTAGCAAAATCAAACTAATCTATTCTGTAACACCTTCAAGATGATTCGTTGTTAACAAAACCAAACTATTGTGTAACACCTGCAAGATGATTCATTGTTAACAAAACGAAACTATTGTGTAACACCTGCAAGATGATTTATTGTTAACAAAACCAAACTAATCTATTGTGTAACACCTTCAACACGATTCATTGTTAGCAAAACCAAACTAATATATTGTGTAAGACCTTCAAGATGATTCCTTATTAACAAAATAAAATAATCTATTGTGTAACACATTCAAGATGATTCATTGTTAGCAAAACCAAACTAATCTATTGTGTAACACCTTCAAGAGGATTCATTGTTAACAAAACAAAACTAATCTATTGTGTAACACCTTCCAGATGATTCCTTGTTAACAAAACCAAACTAATCTATTGTGTAACACCTTCAAGATGATTCCTTGTTAACAAAACCAAACTATTGTGTAACACCTTCAAGATGATGCCTTGTTAGCAAAACCAAACTCTTGTGTAACACCTTCAAGACGATTCATTCTTAACAAAACCAAACTAATATATTGTGTAACACCTTCAAGACGATTCATTGTTAACAAAACCAAACTAATCCATTGTGTAACACCTTCAAAATGATTCATTGTTAACAACACCAAAATAATCTATTAGGTAACACCTTCAAGACGATTGATTGTTAACAAAACCAAACTAATCTATTATGTAACACCTTCGAGATGATTCCTTGTTGACAAAACCAAACTAATCTATTCTGTAATACCTTCGAGATGATTCCTTGTTGACAAAACCAAACTAATCTATTCTGTAACACCTTTAAGATGATTCCTTGTTAACAAAACCAAACTAATTCATTGCGTAACACCTTCAAGATGATTCCTTGTTAACAAAATCAAACTAATCTATTGTGTAACACCTGCAAAATGATTCATTGTTAACAAAACGAAACTATTGTGTAACACCTACAAGATGATTTATTGTTAACAAAACCAAACTAATCTTTTGTGTAATACCTTCAAGACGATTCATTGTTAACAAAACCAAAATAATCTATTGTGTAGCACCTTCAAGACGATTAATTGTTAACAAAACCAAACTAATCTATTGTGTAACACCTTCCAGATGATTCATTGTTAACAAAACCAAACTAATCTATTGTGTAACACCTTCAACACGATTCATTGTTAGCAAAACCAAACTAATATATTGTGTAAGACCTTCAAGATGATTCCTTGTTAACAAAATAAAATAATCTATTGTGTAACACATTCAAGACGATTCATTGTTAGCAAAACCAAACTAATCTATTGTGTAACACCTTCAAGAGGATTCATTGTTAACAAAACAAAACTAATCTATTGTGTAACACCTTCCAGATGATTCCTTGTTAACAAAACCAAACTATTGTGTAACACCTTCAAGACGATTTATTCTTAACAAAACCAAACTAATATATTGTGTAACACCTTCAAGACGATTCATTGTTAACAAAACCAAACTAATCCATTGTGTAACACCTTCAAAATGATTCATTGTTAACAACACCAAAATAATCTATTAGGTAACACCTTCAAGACGATTGATTGTTAACAAAACCAAACTAATCTATTATGTAACACCTTCGAGATGATTCCTTGTTTACAAAACCAAACTAATCTATTCTGTAACACCTTCGAGATGATTCCTTGTTAACCAAACCAAATTATTGTGTAACACCTTCAAGATGATTCCTTGTTAACAAATCCAAACTAATCTATTGTGTAACACCTTCAAGATGATTCATTGTTAACAAAACCAAACTAATCTATTGTGTAACACCTTTCAGATGATTCGTTGTTAACAAAACCAAACTATTGTGTAACACCTGCAAGGTGATTCATTGTTAGCAAAACCAAACTAATCTATTGTGTAACACCTTCAAGATGATTCATTGTTAACAAAACAAAACTAATCTATTGTGTAACACCTTCCAAATGATTCCTTGTTAACAAAACCAAACTAATTGATTGCGTAACACCTTCAAGATGATTCCTTGTTAACAAAACCAAACTAATTCATTGCGTAACACCTTCCAGATGATTCATTGTTAACAAAACCAAACTAATCACCTTCAACACGATTCATTGTTAGCAAAACCAAAGTAATATATTGTGTAAGACCTTCAAGATGATTCCTTGTTAACAAAATAAAATAATCTATTGTGTAACACATTCAAGACGATTCATTGTTAGCAAAACCAAACTAATCTATTGTGTAACACCTTCCAGATGATTCCTTGTTAACAAAACCAAACTAATCTATTGTGTAACACCTTCAAGATGATTCATTGTTAACAAAACCAAACTATTGTGTAACACCTTCAAATGATTCCTTGTTAACAAAACCAAACTAATCTATTGTGTAACACCTTCCAGATGATTCCTTGTTAACAAAACCAAACTATTGTGTAACACCTTCAAGACGATTTATTCTTAACAAAACCAAACTAATATATTGTGTAACACCTTCAAGATGATTCATTGTTAACAAAACCAAACTAATCCATTGTGTAACACCTTCAAAATGATTCATTGTTAACAAAACCAAAATAATCTATTAGGTAACACCTTCAAGACGATTGATTGTTAACAAAACCAAACTAATCTATTATGTAACACCTTCAAGATGATTCCTTGTTTACAAAACCAAACTAATCTATTCTGTAACACCTTCGAGATGATTCCTTGTTAACCAAACCAAATTATTGTGTAACACCTTCAAGATGATTCCTTGTTAACAAATCCAAACTAATCTATTGTGTAACACCTTCAAGATGATTCATTGTTAACAAAACCAAACTAATCTATTGTGTAACACCTTTCAGATGATTCGTTGTTACAAAACCAAACTATTGTGTAACACCTGCAAGGTGATTCATTGTTAGCAAAACCAAACTAATCTATTGTGTAACACCTTCAAGATGATTCATTGTTAACAAAACAAAACTAATCTATTGTGTAACACCTTCAAATGATTCCTTGTTAACAAAACCAAACTAATTCATTGTGTAACACCTTCAAGATGATTCCTTGTTAACAAAACCAAACTAATCATTGTGTAACACCTTCCAGATGATTCATTGTTAACAAAACCAAACTAATCACCTTCAACACGATTCATTGTTAGCAAAACCAAAGTAATATATTGTGTAAGACCTTCAAGATGATTCCTTGTTAACAAAATAAAATAATCTATTGTGTAACACATTCAAGACGATTCATTGTTAGCAAAACCAAACTAATCTATTGTGTAACACCTTCCAGATGATTCCTTGTTAACAAAACCAAACTAATCTATTGTGTAACACCTTCAAGATGATTCATTGTTAACAAAACCAAACTATTGTGTAACACCTTCAAATGATTCCTTGTTAACAAAACCAAACTAATCTATTGTGTAACACCTTCAAGATAATTCCTTGTTAAAAAAATCAAACTAATCTATTGCCTAACACCTTCGAGACGATTCGTTGTTAACAAACCAAACTAATCTATTGTGTAACACCTTCCAGATGATTCCTTTTAACAAAACCAACTAATCTATTGTGTAACACCTTCAAGATGATTCATTGTTAACAAAACCAAACTAATCTATTGTGTAACACCTTCAAGACGTTTCATTGTTAACAAAACCAAACTAATCTATTGTGTAACACCTACAAGATGATTTATAGTTTTTATGACAGCTCTTTTATTACATTACATTTTTCTTTTTCCCATATTTCGGTTTGATTTGTTCGTTTGAAGTTAAGCACAAATCTACACAATGGTCTACCTGTGCTCTGCACATTTCTCGCGTTGTGAGTCCGCAGACATTCCGCTGGCTGTAACGGGGATTCTGGTTTGAAAACTTGTATATATATTTTTGTGTGTGTGTGTAAAATATTTTTTAAAAATCCTGAACATGATTCTACTGAAATCTCCAGTAATAGATAATTACAGTGACGTAGTTGTAATCAAAACGAGAGAAATCAGAAACATTAATACATTCGACCCACCGGTTTTATTTTTCAAGATTGCATACGTATATTGGATTACGTCAAGTTACACCTTTGAATATTCCAAATAAAGATCTTTCTAAAATCCAGAGTGATAAACGATCCGGATGATTTTCTGTACTGTGATGAGAACTACCAACTATAATGTGCCCATGGATTTAAATCCAATCCAATACAGAGTCGTTAATCCAAAGTCGCGAAAATGCCCCAACTCCTCATTATACAATTTGCCTCAATGTGATCCAGGATCCGGATTTGGATTCGGACAAAATTTAGAAAGGACTGTTCTAATCTGGCTTCCCATTTTCTGTCGGCATCCATATCCATAAATCCTTTCTTTGGATCTGAGAGGATTATATATTTTCCAGTACCCTTACCCTTTCAGGGTTATGACTACGAATTTTCAGATAGCTGGTGTTACATGGTCTGCATTTGGATGATTTGTTTGTTTTCTGTTGTCACGCTCTGTCAGGTTTGTATTATTGAATTTATTAGTAACTGTATTATACGGTATGAATGGTGTATGGAAAGTGTACGAATAATGTGTCTTGATATATCATCTGACGAAATCAAAGTATTGTTGGCTGCGCCTGGAATTTGGTTTACTCTTTGTTCATGGTTTGTTTTCTGTTGTTGTGTTGTAATACTTGTAGTTGTGTTTGCTTCGTTTATTTGTTTGTTGATTTTGTGTTCGTGTTTCTGATTTCTTTAGATTTTGGTGTCGGTGTTTTGTGTATGTGTTCTGTTTACACGTCTGTCAGGGTAATGTGTATTTTGGTGTCGGTGTTTTTTGTGTGTGTTCTGTTTACACGTCTTTCAGGGTAATGTGTATTTTGGTGTCGGTGTTTTGTGTGTGTGTTCTGTTTACACGTCTTTCAGGGTAATGTGTATTTTGGTGTCGGTGTTTTGTATGTGTGTTCTGTTTACACGTCCTTTCAGAGTAATGTGCATTTTGTGTCGGTGTTTTTGTGTGTGGATCCGTTTACCGTCTTTCAGGGTAATGTGTATTTTGGTGTCGGTGTTTTGTGTGTGTCTTCTGTTTAACGTCTGTCAGGGTAATGTGTATTTTCGTGTCGGTGTTTTATGTGTGTGTTCTGTTTACACACGTCTTTCAGGGTAATGTGTATTTTGGTGTCGGTGTTTTGTGTGTGTGTTCTGTTTACACGTCCTTTAGGGTAATGTGTATTTGGTGTCGGTGTTTTGTGTGTGTGTTCTGTTTACACGTTTTCAGGGTAATGTGTATTTTCGTGTCGGTGTTTTGCGTGTGTGTTCTGTTTACACGTCCTTCAGGGTAATGTGTATTTTGGCGTCGGTGTTTTGTGTGTGTTCTGTTTACACGTCCTTTAGGGTAATGTGTATTTGGTGTCGGTGTTTTGTGTGTGTGTTCTGTTTACACGTCTTTCAGGGTAATGTGTATTTGGTGTCGGTGTTTTATGTGTTTGTTCCTGTTTACACGTCCTCCAGGGTAATGTGTATTTGGTGTCGGTGTTTTTTGTGTGTGTTCCTGTTTACACGTCCTTTAGGGTAATGTGTATTTTGGTGTCGGTGTATTGTATGTGTGTTCCTGTTTACACGTCCGTCAGGGTAATGTGTATTTTGGTGTCGGTGTTTTGTGTGTGTGTTCTGTTTACACGTCCGTCAGGGTAATGTGTATTTTCGTGTCGGTGTTTGGCGTGTGTGTTCCATTACACGTCTTTCAGGGTAATGTGTATTTTGGCGTCGGTGTTTTGTGTGTGTGTTCTGTTTACACGTCTTTTAGGGTAATGTGTATTTGGTGTCGGTGTTTTGTGTGTGTGTTCCTGTTTACACGTTTTCAGGGTAATGTGTATTTTCGTGTCGGTGTTTTGCGTGTGTGTTCTGTTTACACGTCTTTCAGGGTAATGTGTATTTTGGTGTCGGTGTTTTGTGTGTGTTCTGTTTACACGTCTTTCAGGGTAATGTGTATTTGGTGTCGGTGTTTTATGTGTTTGTTCCTGTTTACACGTCTTTCAGGGTAATGTGTATTTGGTGTCGGTGTTTTTGTGTGTGTGTTCTGTTTTACACGTCCTTTAGGGTAATGTGTATTTTGGTGTCGGTGTATTGTATGTGTGTTCTGTTTACACGTCCGTCAGGGTAATGTGTATTTTGGTGTCGGTGTTTTGTGTGTGTGTTCTGTTTACACGTCCGTCAGGGTAATGTGTATTTTGTGTCGGTGTTTTGTATGTGTGTTCTGTTTACGTCTTTCAGAGTAATGTGTATTTTGGTGTCGGTGTTTTTGTGTGTGTGATCTGTTTACACGTCTTTCAGGGTAATGTGTATTTTGGTGTCGGTGTTTTGTGTGTGTCTTCTGTTTACACGTCCTTCAGGGTATTGTGTATTTTGGCGTCGGTGTTTTTGTGTGTGTCTTCTGTTTACACGTCCGTCAGGGTAATGTGTATTTTTGTGTCGGTGTTTGTGTGTGTGTCCCTGTTTACACGTCCGTCAGGGTAATGTGTATTTTCGTGTCGGTGTTCTGCGTGTGTGTCCTGTTTACACGTCTTTCAGGGTAATGTGTATTTTGGTGTCGGTGTTTTGTGTGTGTGTTCTGTTTACACGTCCTTTAGGGTAATGTGTATTTGGTGTCGGTGTTTTTTGTGTGTGTTCTGTTTACACGTCTTTCAGGGTAATGTGTATTTTGGTGTCGGTGTTTTGTGTGTGTTCTGTTTACACGTCCTTTAGGGTAATGTGTATTTGGTGTCGGTGTTTTGTGTGTGTGTTCTGTTTACACGTCTTTCAGGGTAATGTGTATTTTGGTGTCGGTGTTTTGTTTGTGTCTTCTGTTTACACGTCTGTCAGGGTAATGTGTATTTTGGTGTCGGTGTTTTGTGTGTGTGTTCTGTTTACACGTCTTTCAGGGTAATGTGTATTTTCGTGTCGGTGTTTTGCGTGTGTGTTCTGTTTACACGTCTTTCAGGGTAATGTGTATTTGGTGTCGGTGTTTTGTCTGTGATGACTAGCTGCCTTCCCTCTAGTCTTGCAATGCTAAATTAATAACGATTATTGCAGACAGCCCTCTTGTTGCTTTGCACGAATTTCAAAACAAATAAGCCGCGGATACTTTATAGAAGCATGATATATTTCAAAACATTATTTGTTAGTTTTAGAGCAAAGTCACATTAGGTTATCTGCTGTGTCTATAGCGGAAATCGAATACCGGATTTCAATGTTGTAAGTCCACAAATTCACCTCTGTCCCACCAGGGGATGAACATCGTAATACATACACTACGTGTATATTTATTCACTTTTAAACAACCTTAACATTTCAAAGAGAACAAAACCTGTCAAAAAAATTTCCATTTTAGAAACTTTAGAAAGTCAAATTTTCTATTCTCCTTTGTAACTAATTCACCACAATATTTATATCCTTTACCGATACGTTTGATCACTTATTAGAAGAAATTTTGCTATATGCTCATATCGAGAAAATCTCGCGAGTCAGATCGTGCCATGTACCTCGTGAAACCAAACTCTCATATCAGAGGCTGTTCGTTTGTTTTATTTAATACATGGGAGGAGCTTGAGGCTGGAATCCAATTCTTTCGACGCGTAGAATACAATCATAAAAATAACGAGACAAGCACGTGCTTTTGTTATACTTGATACTTGCAGGTTGGTCAAGCAATACATATAAAACACCAATACCACGCGGGTTTGTTATGGCTAAGTGGTATTTACGCGGGAATGCGGCTTACTTCTATCCGACCTGCTTCTCTGACGTTGTTATATTTGTATCTTACGCCTCCCGCTATAGTTCGAGTTATCTGCGACTCGCTAAGCTCTACTAAAATCGAACACAAGTAGAAAGATTGCATATCTTTGAGGAGATAATATTCGAAAAGTTGCATGAAAATAATTCAGTTTTTCTGTAAAACTACTATTTTACTTCACGATTTACTCATTGCCAGGGAGTAAGTCTAGTGCCAGGAACAGCCACACACACTTATGTACGAACCTGCAGCTTGTGTCGTGTATTCATGCCCGTCAAACATTTCTTGCGGATGTTCAAGATAGTTTTTCTATGGAGTTTCTACTAAATGTGGATTTATGGCTCTTGAAACGTTGTCGTGTAGCATTTTGTTAGCCATATTCAACGTAATAATCAAAGGTACGTTTCTGTGTGTTCACCTACTTTGCTCGAGCGCGTGTCCTCTCGCGTTGAAGAATGGCGCCGTGTGTTATGTAGTTTGCTAAAGACGTTTTTGCTGTTTAGGCCATGATGGTCGTCCCACTGTTCTGTACTGGGGTCAACGAGCTGATGTTAAGGGTAGTTTGAACAGAAAACTAAAAATATTTTCTCTCTCTTAGAAGTTTCCTTTTTATAGAGTTCGTTGACTTATTGTTAGTAACTTATTAAATAATTATGCAATTTCCTTATTACACTTGCTAGTTTATGGTGTTTAAACCAAATTTGATCGTACTTGTAGTAACCCATAACTATAGTATAATAGTGTGGGTTTCTTTTCATTTGCTTTAGAATACACTGTAACCGAAGTACATGAAATTAACAATACAGGATAACTACTTTTCTTGCATAAGGTCTTGTTTTTTTTACAGTTATTATTACAAGAGCCAGTAACTTGTAATTAACGTTCTCTATATTTGACCACCAGGGTTATAATCTTGCTGTCATCACAAGAGATGAATGTAGTAAGCCTACATGTTTTAGTAAAAACATATCTACATCGCTATTAACAAAACAACAAAATATATATATATAAGTTTATCGCAACATAGTATTCGGTATTGTGTGTGTTTTTTAATAATTCTGTTGGTGTTAAATGTATTGGATTTCTATATTGATAGGTTTAGCCAATACTGGGAGTATGAATACATTTAGGAAATAATTACATATTAACAGTTAGTTACTGTCTAACTGGAAACAAACTGGTAAGTACGAGACTATCCTTATCACTGCATTCTTAAAGCGCCTTTACCATGTTAGTACGTTATTCATAAATATATATATATTAAAACTTTTAATTACCGACTGCTTAAACCACATTTTACTTTTATAATAAATTGGTGTATATATTACTGACTAATTAAGCCTATCTTTACTGTAATGACAAGAAATTATTCTATATTGTTACTTTTATTACTGATTGTTTAAAACAATCTTTATTATACTCATCAATAAATTATTGTGTATTGTTACTTTTATTACTGATTACCTAAGACAATCTTTACCATACTCATAAATAAATTATTGTGTATTGTTACTTTTATTACTGATTGCTTAAAACAATTTTTACCATTATTGTGTTTTGTTACCTATATTACTGATTACTTAAGACAGTCTTTACTATAATCATAAATAAATTATTGTGTATTGTTACTTTTATTACTGATTGCTTAAAACAGTCTTTACTATAATCATAAATAAATTATTGTCTATTGTTACTTTTATTATTGATTACTTAAAACAATTTTTTACCATTATTGTGTATTGTTACCTATATTACTGATTACTTAAGACAGTCTTTACTATAATCATAAATAAGTTATTGTGTATTGTTACTTTTATTACTGATTGCTTAAAACAATCTTTACTATAATCATAAATAAATTATTGTGTATTGTTACCTATATTACTGATTACTTAAGACAGTCTTTACTATAATCATAAATAAATTATTGTGTATTGTTACTTTTATTACTGATTACTTAAAACAATCTTTACTATAATCGTAAATAAATTATTGTGTATTGTTACCTATATTACTGATTACTTAAAACAATCTTTACTATAATCATAAATAAATTATTGTGTATTGTTACTTTCATTACTGATTGCTTAAAACAATTTTTATCATTATTGTGTATTGTTACCTATATTACTGATTACTTAAGACAATCTTTACCATACTCATAAATAAATTATTGTGTATTGTTACTTTTATTACTGATTACTTAAAACAATCTTTATTATACTCATAAAGAAATTATTGTGTATTGTTACCTATATTACTGATTACTTAAGACAGTCTTTACTATAATCATAAATAAATTATTGTGTATTGTTACTTTTATTACTGATTACTTAAAACGATCTTTACTATAATCATAAATAAATTATTGTGTATTGTTACTTTCATTACTGATTGCTTAAAACAATTTTTACCATTATTGTGTATTGTTACCTATATTACTGATTACTTAAGACAGTCTTTACTATAATCATAAATAAATTATTGTGTATTGTTACTTTTATTACTGATTACTTAAAACGATCTTTACTATAATCATAAATAAATTATTGTGTATTGTTACTTTCATTACTGATTGCTTAAAACAATTTTACCATTATTGTGTATTGTTACCTATATTACTGATTACTTAAGACAATCTTTACTATAATCATAAATAAATTATTGTGTATTGTTACTTTTATTACTGATTACTTAAAACAATCTTTATTATACTCATAAAGAAATTATTGTGTATTGTTACCTATATTACTGATTACTTAAGACAGTCTTTACTATAATCATAAATAAATTATTGTGTATTGTTACTTTATTACTGATTACTTAAAACAATCTTTACTATAATCGTAAATAAATTATTGTGTATTGTTACCTATATTACTGATTACTTAAAACAATCTTTACTATAATCATAAATAAATTATTGTGTATTGTTACTTTTATTACTGATTACTTAAAACGATCTTTATTATAATCATCAATAAATTATTGTGTATTGTTACTTTCATTACTGATTGCTTAAAACAATTTTTATCATTATTGTGTATTGTTACCTATATTACTGATTACTTAAGACAATCTTTACCATACTCATAAATAAATTATTGTGTATTGTTACTTTTATTACTGATTACTTAAAACAATCTTTATTATACTCATAAAGAAATTATTGTGTATTGTTACCTATATTACTGATTACTTAAGACAGTCTTTACTATAATCATAAATAAATTATTGTGTATTGTTACTTTTATTACTGATTACTTAAAACGATCTTTACTATAACCATAAATAAATTATTGTGTATTGTTACTTTCATTACTGATTGGTTAAAACAATTTTTACCATTATTGTGTATTGTTACCTATATTACTGATTACTTAAGACAATCTTTACTATAATCATAAATAAATTATTGTGTATTGTTACTTTTATTACTGATTACTTAAAACAATCTTTATTATACTCATAAAGAAATTATTGTATATTGTTACCTATATTACTGATTACTTAAGACAGTCTTTACTATAATCATAAATAAATTATTGTGTATTGTTACCTATATTACTGATTACTTAAGACAGTCTTTACTATAATCATAAATAAATTATTGTGTATTGTTACTTTTATTACTGATTACTTAAAACAATTTTATTATAACAATAAAGAAATTATTGTATATTATTACTTTTATTACTACTTTATATATATAGTCCATTAATTATTAATCGTGATTCTAACTAGAGATATGAAGCAGACTTTTGTTTTGTTTCTAATCGTTTCTTCCGACAAACTCTCAAAATAAGTGATCATTAAATGTATTCTGCAACCGAAAATATTGATTACAAGTCATTTTAAATAGTTATTACGGTACTTGTTATAATATTTAACTATTATCTACCCATCACAAGATAATATTGCAACAAGTTCTCATACGTAGGTCATCAATTGACCAAGTTTGTTGTTTCAACAACTTACTGTCCGATTCTTAGGCCTTCTTTCCACCGGTGGTTCCTTTGTGTAATTTACTTTATGTTTTAGTTCATACTCGAAGTTTATGTAAAATGTGTTGCATCGAAAATATATTTGTTAAAATACCTTGGTGGTTAACTTCTAACGATTAGATCCTAGGTTCGTTTCTCCGTCTTGGACAGACCGCATTCATTTCGTCTTTAAAGGATCATACCATGGGCAAGTGTGTGTATTTTATAGCAAAACCACATCGGGCTGTATCGTGGTCCGCCGAGGGGAATCGAACCCTTGATTTTAGCGCTGTAAGTCCGTAGACTTACCGCTCTACTAGCAGTAATGCCTTCGAAGTTTCTAAAAACTTAACGTTTTCTTTATAACGCCAATAATTATTTGCAGTTAACAAGGCTTAGTCTGAGAATATGGTTTTAAATGGATCTCATGCGTGAGTAATATGTAAGGAGAAATCTTAACGGTCTGACACTGGCCAGGCGTGGCGAGGTGGTTAAGGCACTCGACTCGTAATCTGAGGGTCGCAAGTGCGAATCCCCGTCACACCAAACATGCTTGCCCATTCAGCTGTGGGAGCGTTATAATGTTACGGTCAATCCTACTGTTCGTTGGTAAAAGGGTATCCCAAGGGTTGGCTGTGGGTGGTATGACTAACTGCATTCCCTCTAATCTTTCACTGTTAAATTAGAGACGGCTAGCACAGATAGCCCGTGTGTAGCCTCGCGCGAAATTCGAAACAAACGAAATCAATATCCAAGCGAACCTGACACACCGTGGTCTATAACTCCAAAAACTCGACGAGGAGAAAGCGCACTAAAGCACATTTCCAGGTGAAAGACATATTTCAGCACGTGACTGTTACTACCGTCAATCTTTAAAGTAAAAAAAAACGTAGGATACGATGAGAACTGGCTGATATAGTGGGGGATATGGTACTTTTCAATTTAAGAACGTGATCTGAAATTCACTGGAATTTCTGAAATACACTTTTTCCTTTTAACGCATAAGTTACGTACAACTCGATCTGCTGACTGTCTCACACACACATATATATATATTTCGTACCATTTCCACTTTACCACTCATTCGTCAACCAAAATTAATCTAATAGCCATAAATGAAAGCTTTTTATTTCTAGTTAAACACACATTGGGCTGTTTGTAACGTGCCCTCCAATAGTATGGAAATCCGATTTTCAGCGTGATAAGCTCACAGGCCCCGGCATGGCCAGGTGGTTAAGGCGCTCGACTCGTAATCTGAGGGTCGCAGGTTCGAATCCCCGTTGCACCAAATATGTTCGCCCTTTCAGGCGTTATAACGTGACGGTCAGTCCCACTATTCGTTGGTAAAAGAGTAGCACAAGAGTTGGTGGTGGGTGGTGCTGACTAGCTGCCTTTCCTCAAGTCTTA